>NW_022639455.1:2676855-2699800 GCF_010583005.1 Odontomachus brunneus | reverse complement strand
AAAAAAAAAAAAAAAAAAAAAAAAAAAAAAAAAAAAAAAAAAAAAAAAAAAAAAAAAAAAAAAAAAAAAAAAAAAAAAAAAAAAAAAACAATGGCAGAATAAGCCTACCGAGACGTGTGCAATGTATGCCAATAAGTTGCCGCGTACTACGAACGTTTCACACTGAACAAAATGAAAGCTACGCGCAATCAATTTTGCCAGGACTGGTCGCAGGTAATTTCTACTTCAATTACACACGGTGATTGTATTGAGCAGATCGACAAAATACAAAATATCAGTCACGAGAAATCGCGAAAAGAAGTGTGTCTTCACCGTGATAGCATCTCATTGCGTCAGGCCAAGGTAGGTCGAAAACTATCGCAATTAAAGAGATAATGAAGTCTCGAGAAATCTACATAACTTCAATGAAACCTACCCTGGGAGTTGGACATGAACAGGTTGAGTAGCGAGGTAGTACGGCGGGAAGCCTTGGTGGCTTGCGCATGTGACAGTTCCCTGTCCTTTTCCTTCTGTTTTTCTTTTTCTCTATCCTTTTCCAGTACCCTCCCCCTTTCCCCGTCCACCCTCAAACCTTCCCCCTTTAATCCCTGATCTTTCTTTGAACTGTGACTGTTACCGGCTACGCCTGTCTCTCCGTTGGCTCCCTTTGACGTTTCCTTAGGTGTTTCAACGGCTCCTCCTTCGGACTGCGCGTGGCCGGTCATTTCCGCTAAGCTCGTCATTACTTCCTCGTACTCGATCACACCTGGTTTGCACAGAGCCGATTAAGCGACGAGTGTCGAACTCGCAAGGGAATATGCCGGAGTAACAAGGCGAGTTCCCTTTTTTCCTTTACCTGGTTTCTCGAAACCCGTGTATTTACTTTGAACGAACCGCTCTAATAATTTCTCCACTGTCAAGTCGATGCACTGCCGCTTAAAGTCAATGTGTACCTGGCCGACTTGCTCGTGATTACTTTGTAATACATCGGCATAAGTGTTTAAGAATTCCTTCATATGTTTCAGGTGTGTCTCCTCCACGTCTTGGAATCGCTTGAGAATGGAAAAAGAAAAACAGACCGATTATAATGCGGCTCGTTCGACCGCCAGATCCCGATATTATTGTCTCATATACGATGTAGCCACGATCTATAATCATAGCTTTACGATTTATAATCCTGAATCAGTACCCTGCACGCCTGAGTCATCTTCGCCTCGAAGTCGTTCCGTATGACGGTGTACTTGTCCACCAGAGCTCTGTAGTCATCCTGCGCCTTCTTGAACTTGACTTCCGTCTTCTCCAATTCTCTTTGACTGGCATTGTCCTTCCTCAGTTTTTCTAACTCGAGACCCTTCTGCATACACATGTCTTTCGCCTTGTGCAACGTCACCGTAATACTCTGTATATTCTGTACAACTTCTAAGGTAGAGGACTCCTCTTCCTTCACCTGGACATTCGTGATCAACGTCACACGTTACTCTTCTAACAGCTAGGGCGATCCGACTTACGAGTTAACCGCGAGTCATACCCGGACAATCGTACGCGCAAACAAGTGAGTTACTACGCAACTGCAATTAACTACCACACGCGTACGTATCCTGACCAGATAGGACCCTCGCGTATCACCAGGCCACAGTCGGCTCATTTGTACGACAATGAGAACTCACTGACCCGACTGTGGGCGGATACCTCGATAGTACAAGAGACATCAAATAACGAAGCTAACAATATTCTATAACGAAGCGTAATAATCGTGAGTAAGATAACGCCATGTGGCAACTTCGCCTCCGAGACCGTAATCGATTCGACGCGAAGGAAAATATGCGAAATTTATTAATGTCGAGAAAACAATGCGAGTAATAACGCGGTCCTCCCAGGTAAATGTAAGAGAAACGACCTACGTACAGCCTTGTGCTTCTTGTGCAGCTCATCCGCGTATTTCGACACATCTTTTATGAGTTCGGCGACCCGCTGGGCCATTTGCAAGTGCAAACCTGCAAGCTTCTCAGCGGCGCCTCTCAGAGCGGCCCATACAGGTGCGAACGATCCTTGCGTACTATTGCTTGCCTGCTTCGCCACTTTACTAAGCAGCTTATAATTGTTCTCCTCTATGGCTGATCTCTCTCGCAAAAACTCAGCCAATTCCTTACTGGCGACCACACCATGCTTCATGTTATGATACAACACGTCAAAGCCATTGTTCTTTTCGCCCTTAAATAATGAAAGAAAAGAAAAACGTGACACTTCGGTGACTTAGGCTCTTGTCGATAGTTCTTACTTGATACTTGTCTCGCGTGAGACACTCAGATTTGAATTTCAAGTTGTGCAACATTTGCATTTGGATTATACGATATTCGTGGCATCATATTTGCAATTGCAATTCGACTGAAGAACTGACATCCAACTCTAAATTCAGATGTGAGTGTCTCGCTTGAGACGATTTTCTCAACTATTAATAACCTTAATCGCGCGATTATAGACGGATATTAAGAGCTCTCGAGCTCTCCGATTTAAAGTGCTCCTTAAATCGTGTCAGGATTAATTGACACACGCATACAGTTATGTTAAGCGGTTTGAAGAGTTAACTTAAAAAACATTAGAGGAGAATTTTTTAAGGAGAAATTTACGTAGAATATTGAAGTAAAACTACCAATTTCCGGACACGTGCCTGATCCTGGACATTTTTATTGTTTTGGTCTTTAAATACAAATATTTAAACTTTGAGTATAACATATACGCGTATATGTACGTGCACTAACTATGTGTATATATATATATATATATATATATATATATATATATATATATTTTATGTTGAAAGTTTAAATATTTGTATTTGAGGACCAAAACAATAAGAATGCCCAGGATTAGGTATATGTTAGGATTAGGTGTTTGAATAGGATTGGAAAATGGTGCTTTTATTTTACATTTCTGTATCGAAGAGTTCTCAGTCGAATGAAAAATTTCTTCGTAATTAGAATATTGTGGCTTCAAGATACATGCTGGAATGGTACTTAAGGCCACTTAGCCATTTAACACTTGAACCCTGATCGTGCAGTAAACTCGCATCGAGCAGGACTCTCGAGTGACATTGCCGCAATGAGCTGTCATTATATATTATTACTCTTGTCAACCTATTGTACCAATTACCCGCGACAATCAATATGCCAATTCTTTCTTTTTATTTTATCGCGGAAGAGAGGAGCATGTTTGCGAGCGCGACGTTCCACGTTAAATTCAAAGTAATGTCCAATACACAGGATAATGTCTCGTAAAAGGAAACGACGACTATCTTATCAGCAAAGCAGCGTGCCGTCTGAGAGAAAAAAGTGCAGATAAATATATATCAATGTGCTCGCGCGCGTGTCAACTCTTGCGGTGTACTCAAAAGAATATAAAATAATCCTTCACACTAGCGGAGCCCATATTACACACAATTACTTCGATAAATACCTCCTACTTGTCTGTACGATCAGTTTTCTTTTTTTTTTTTCTAACACCTATCGACAAAGATTCTCGTGTTCGCTCGGTTTAAAGATCCTCGCCGAGCGATACGCGTCATTACGAGAACAAGCGCGGATATTCGCGCAATTAGAGGAGGCTAATTGCCTGACAGGAAAATGCAAGCGTGGGGGAACCGATACGACGGCAGGTGTTTGCTCGCACAGTCCGACTTTGCATCCGTATACTGTCATTACGAGGCTGCGAAAAAACGCGGTGCACATGTCATCGCGCGTCGACAGAGTGTATCGCCTGTTTTCCTCGCGTTTGGTACTACACACGCTTGACATCTCTCTCGTGAGGCGTAATACGACGCGTAAGTGCAATAACGAACGCGCGTGAACGAGAACGAAGAGAGAAAGGGACGGGAAAGAGAAAGAGAGAGAGAGAGAAAAGAAGTGAAGTCAGCAAGCGTCTCAAGAGATGCAGATGACAAGAGAGAAACGACAAACGATCCGGTGGAAAGAGAAAGAGGCCCCGTTGACGAGTACACCGCGTATAATCGCATCGCCGTGGCAGACGACCGAGAGGGGTAACGATCGCGCGGTAAGAGAGGGGGGACAGGGCGAGGGCCGAGAAGAATCACGGCGAGGTCACGGTATACGTTCTCCCGCGACATAACCTAAATTTGCGCGCACGAGAGTGGCGAAGTGACGTTTCGCGGCGATCGCCAGTCAGAGAGACAGAGCTGGACAGACGCGAGGACGCGACAGACAGAAAGAGAGAGGAGAAAAGAGAAAGAAAGGAAGAAACAGACGAGACAGACTCACTCACCCAAAAGTAGTCGGCGAAGTCCACAGTCATGTTGAGACCGCGATCAGACCATTATACTACCTCGCCCGCTCTCGCGTACGTATCTCAGCGCATCAGCGCGAACTGCACGACTGGACGACGATGCCAAGGAGAGAGCGTGCGGTAACGAGACGCACGGGACTCTGCGGCACTTCCCCGCGACGCGCGGTCACACAATCGACGGGCCGCGATGCGTAGTACAACTCCGTACGGTAAGCATAGATCGTTCGACGACGACGACGACGACGACGACGACGGCGGCGACGGCGGCGGTGGTGGCTGCGGCGTAACGTCTCCGTGTCACCGGGAGTTGCGAGCGGAACGGGCGCGCTCGAGCGCGGAGATAAGGGTCAACTTATTTCGACTGTCTTTCTCCCTCTATCGCGCCGTCTGCCCCTTCCCTCTTCTTTTCCTCTCTCACTCGTGGCGCTGCGCGCGCCGCTCTATGAGAAACTAGACTTTTAGTTAATAAGCGACCAAAAGTTTCCCTGAATGCAATGACGACATTTACGTACGTTGTATTACGGGCGAAGCGCAGCGGCGGGGCCACTGCGTGCGGAAGGCAAACAATGACGGAGTCGTATTTGCGACTTCGCGCTCGACAAAAGAACCTTGTTTACGAATAACTAGAGGAGGTAACTAGGCGCGAGGCGGCTGCGCGAGCAAGCTCCAGCAGGCCGCAGCCTGCTGCCATCTGGACGCCGCAGCCAAAGGCGGAACGCGGAGGTGCGTACGTGCGCGACGCACTCGGTAATAAAGTGCTCGCGACGACGACTCGTCCTCGCGGGATTCCACACGCTCGCTCGCGCAAATTCACTCTCGACGTGTCGGGAATGTAACGAGAGTCAGGTAGTCGCGAAACGTCACCGACTGGCATTGTCTAACCGCCTCAATGCTGGGATTCTGTAACTCGTGATTGGAGTTAACGACAGTTTCGTTATCGTTGCGCAACTTTTCTACGGTATACAAAAGCTGCGCAACGATAACGAAACTGTCGTTAACTCCAATAACGAGTTACAGAATCCCAACACTGTGGGCTTCTGAACGATTGTAAGTAATTCCGGCCTGAAATAATCGAGATACGCCACGATCACTCAGTTTTCAATATACTACTTATCATAACACACCTCGAATATTCAGATAGTCTCAAGCGTTTTGCGTACTTCCAATTGTGAGGCTGTTGGTAAACGGGCGAGTCATCGTAATTGGAATTTTGCGTACGGTGTGGCGTCGGTGTTGCGATATTTTGCCGCCACTGCAATTTCCAACGTTCGTTACGGTATTATGGCGTGACAGTTTGTTATTTGAAAGTGCGTCTCGTACCGGATTCGGGCTCGTCGTCAAGAATAAATGTTTGTTCTGTAACAAAATATTGAAGAATCACAGAAAGTAAACATTGTGCGGGACGGGCGTCGGTAGTATCGAGTGTAGTTGACCGCGTTGATGTTTCGAGAATCGCAACCGTCGCAGCACGTACACAGAATTCAGTTGCAAGACAGATCTCAAGGTGATAGCGCGGATCCGAGATGCTCTCCCGTATATTCCGTGATTTCGACTCACTGCTGCAGAGTGTCGTGTTTGAATAGTTGCCGGGAGTGACGGGATTAAGTGCGTGGCCTCGTGACGAAATAATGTTGGACAATCGCTGGAGGTAAATATCTCGCGAGACAACCCAGACAGCACAATCTACTGAAAGATATCTTAAAGACGTCCAAAAGATGTCTTTATTCCTCTGGATGTCTTTAAGATATCTTTTAGCAGGTTGTGCTGTCTGGGAACTCATAGAGCACAAATGAGCAAAGTACTAAAGATGTTCCAAAAGTATCATACATCCCTGGAACGTTTCTGGGATGTATTTTGAACATTTGCGTTGTATGAGAAGTTATAGTCTGAGTAGAATAAAAAATTATGATGATGAAAAAATGATGGAAACGTGAATGGAAAGTTTTTTTTTTGTCAATTTCTCGTCATCATTTCGATATCATCATGATTTTTTGTTCTGCTTGGCTAAAGAAAATATCGTGTATTTGCAGCATAATCGGTCATTCGGGATCCAATTCGGGTTGCGATTTTCGCGGGAGTGATGGCAGAGTCTCGTGTTTTCGTCGCGACAAAAAACGGTTACAGAGCATAGAAAGTAAACATAACGCGGGAAAATAAACGAGCGTCGGTAGTGTCGCGTCAAGTGCCGCGCGCTTCGAGAATCGCGCAAGTTAGTTCCAGTAGCGAACGCGACGCGGCGGTACTGATTCGAAAAGCGTCTCGAAATTTTGTCATTTCCGACTTGCCTGAGCTGTCTCGCGCGCGCGAATTGTCGTCACGGATTCTGACAAGATGAATCGCGTGTGTTATCGCCGGGAATGCCGAAAAACGATCACGCGAATGATCGCCGAGAGTGAATTTCGCACGTTATCGTCGGCAGTGCCAAGTGAATGTTATGTGCGTCGCGATAAGGATCCAGGCAGAAGCATTTCACGTTCGTCTGGCTATGGCAGTGTGGAATCAAAATCGCCGCGTCCCCCGCTCCCGACTCGCCGAGGAAAAAGTCACCAAGCACCGGCAACAAGGTAAGATTCTGCCTTTGCGACTTTTAAGTAATGGTTTTGCTAAGCATAACGCGCACGTCCCGCTCCTGAATTCAAATCAGCGTTATTAGGAAATTTTCTTGTATTTCATCTCTGTACTTTTCGTATTTAAACCCGAGCACAATGTGCTCTTTTCTTGCAGTTTCTTGTTCTCTATCTTTTTTGGCTTAAAGTCCGATCTGCAATGTGTTTTTGCTTCCTGTTTCTTGTTTACTATCTTTTTCTAGCTAAAGTTTAAAAATTCAAATGAGAAAGAGATAAAGAGAAAGAAACAGGAAGCAAAGAGCATATTGTAGATTTGAGTTATGGCTCGAACCAGAAAAACATAGAGAGGAAGAATCAGGTAGCAAAAAGAGCACTTTGCAGATTTGGACTAAAACTTGGTAATTCAAGAGACAGACACTCTAAACAACGTAAACTTCTAAAAGACGTCTGAGAGACGTGTCAGAGACATTCAAATAAGATAGGACGTCTGTCGCATGTCTTCAAGACATCTTACAAAGAAGTTTATACAGTCTGGGTGTAACTGTCTGGGAGGTAATTTACACAAATCAAAGGGTAGGCTGCATTTCGGCACGACAATGCGCCGACAGTTGAACTCGTTCGGCGCAAAAGTGTTGAGAGAGAAACTGGTAGCGAATTCGGCAGCTTGCACTAGTGTGCACTGGGTGCACGTTAAGGCTTGTTTATAGTACATTCTTATAGTATAGTATTTATTACCATTTGCTATTGCCAAGAAGGGGACTTGGTTTACAATATATAATCTTATCATCATCCACACATCCATACATTCATCCACACTTTATGTACTACGCCTTTCCCTGTTCTCTCTCTCTCTCGCTTAAACTTATACTTAATCTACTCTTATCCTTCTGAGAGAAAAATTATCTTAAAATCAACAAATATTTCCTTGATGGGTGCCATTAACATATTTACTTAAATCTACATTCTCTTTACTTAAATCAAATATTGTTTACTTGATTTAAATAAACAATATTTGATTTAAGTAAAGAGAATGTAGATTTAAGTAAATATGTTCATGGCACCCACCAAGGAAATATTTGTTGATTTTAAGATAATTTTTCTCTCAGTGTACTATCATACTATTGCAGCCACAAAAATCTCTCCCCTTTTTCTCCTCTTTTTTCCTTTAGCTTCTTGTCTCTTTATTCTTACCTTTTTCTTTCTTTTTCTCTACTATCTTTACCTTCTTTCTTTTAACTTTCTCTCTCTTTCTTTCCACATCTTTTTTAGAATTTTACCTTTCACTTCGTCCAATTCATTCCATATCCTTTCTTTTCCCTCTTTTTCTTTTCCATCAAATTCCTCAAACCATTGACTCCCTACCTCATATTAATACATTCTTATATTTAAGATCGTGTCTTAAATAAATATTTAAAAATATGTTAGCTAATATCCCAGATAGCACAGAAGTTTCAAAAAGCTTTCAGAAATGTTTCTGAAACATTGCATCTTTCTGAGATCTTTCTGAAATCTTTCTGAAAGCTTTTTGAAACTTCTGTGCTATCTGGGATAATGATTCGTACGAATGTTACATATCATATTACTGGTTAAAAATGAAAAATTTGAGAATTTATTTAAGACGATCTTTAAATATAACAGCATACTATGAACAAGCCTCAGTGCGCACTAGTGCAAGCAACCGAATTCGCTATGAAAGACATCGACGACGCCGTGCGTATAGAGTCTCATGGCGCGAAGTTCGAACGGGGCGCGTGGTGCGGGACGGGACGAAAGGGCAAAGGGGGCAGCAGCCGTGGCTTCGGGGCGAACGCGGGGCTGAATGTAGCCGCCGAGTGCGCGCGTCACATGCGCGCACGCACACACAGCGACGCCGAGTGACGCGCACGTGTATCGCGCGGTGTGGCGTGCGTATAGCGGGGCGAGAAAGTTTCGGTCGTTATCAATCTCTGTCCCAATCGCTGGACCGCTGGAAGTGCTCGTCGTGGTCGGTGATCTCGTCGCGGACGGCAGGCCGCGATCGGGCTGGTGGTGGTCGAGGTAGGGAAAGAGCAGCGGGGCTCGTCGACAGCACGGGGCTGTGGGAGAAGCCGGGAGATAGTCGCGATGCCCGCGAACAAGTCGAATCTGTCAACGCCCCGCAAGGAGAAGTCCGGCAACGGCCTGGTCGCCGCCTCCGCCGTCGCCGCCAACGCCGCCGCCAAGAAAAAGAAGCGCTCGTCCTGCGTTAAGCATAAAAAACATTGCAGGCAATACCTGGTGAGTGTGACGAAGGGAGAGCGAAGGGTTGACGCGAGACGCCGTGAGAGACGCCGCGGCCCGTGCGCGAGCGGCCATATTGACGGCGGAAAAGGGGGACACGGACGTGCGTCCGGACGCGCGCGATAAGCACACGCGTCCGTTCGTGAGAGACCACCACCTCCGCCGATCTATGCACAGCCCCGATCAATCGTCCCGAGGCTCTCGTCGCGTTCCGCCGCGCCCGAGATCTCGCGTGTGGACAGCTCTCGGCGAGGTTATATCGCGAGGGTGCGTCGGGGCGCGTTTTCACGGGAAATACGTCCCCTCGGCATTTTCGCGGTGTCGGCAGTCGATTTTATGTCAGCTCTGAATATTTCAGCGCGCTCTGAAAGGTAGAAATCCGCCGGTAGCAGTGACAAATGAACGGTTCGCGTCGAGTAGAAAGCTCGTACTCTTTCTCTCTCTTTCCTTTTCTCTTTCTCTCTCCCTCTTCTAGGGAAATATCGACTATTATCGACGCGGTAATCGCGCGCAGCGTAAGCGGCGTCCCCTCGCTCGTGGACTTTCAATTTTCACCCGAGTCATCGGCTCCGTTCGTGTTTCACTTCGATCCCTTTCTACACTCCCTTCTCGCCGCTCTCTTCCTCTCTCTCTCTCTCTCGCGGCCCTGAATGCATTCGTTCGTTCTCTTGCACGAGGCGAGTGCAAAAGGGTGCAGCTGACGCCGGAGCAGGCGCGCACGTCTGGCGACATGTGTCGGGCCGCCTTCTTTCTCGACACTCTCGCTCTCCGGGGACGATGAAATTGCGCGGTTCAGGAAATATGACCTCTCCTCACGAGGTCAACGTCGCGGTAATTCGACGGGAACAGTGACGAACGGAGCGCGCGAGATATTGACGCGAGAAAGATTCCGCGATCGCCATGCCGACGAAAGTCAGACGACGCACGTGGTGCTTCGACGTGATCGTAGAGGTGAATGTCCGAGACGCCGTAGTCTTCCCTTGTAGCTTTTGTTTTTCTTTTCGTCCGCATCAGCGCGTTTTTTCTTTTTTTTCTTTTTATAAAGTAGGTAGGAATATAGGCGAGATGGAATTGTCCATTTCGCGGTTGGTAGTGAATCGGGAACGATCGATCGGTGTTGAGCATGCCTCGATGTCAATCACGATGCGATATTTCGAATTCCTCTTGATGTTGCGCGTCGAACAGCCGAACGCTAAGTAATTAAATTGGTATGTTCAATGAATAAAGTGTGTTCTAATAAATAAAGTGTGCGGCTATCGAAATTCTCGACGATGATGCTTCAACGTGCGCGATCTCCGAGAACCTACGAGATCCGCAATCCGCATTTCCGATATCGGTGCGAGGAACTTATTGAAGCACGGTACTTCCGCGCTAATTGATTGTGCGAGTTTATTTATTTATTTACTAGTAAACACAGAGAAATAAAATCCCTCTCTGCTCACGAAGAAAAAATGGAAGTGCAAATATACACTGAGAAAAAATACTTAAAAATTTATTTGTAAGGTAAAAGTTTATACTTCTGCGAAATAAATTTTATTTCACAGAAATATACTTTATTTTACAGAAATAAACTTTGTATCACACAAATAAATTTCCAAGTATTTTTTTCTCAATGTAAGCTCGCATGATAGGATAAAGTAGAAAAAAAAATCAGGGTGAGAATAAAATTAAATCAGTGAAATACATAACTTAGATCGGATACGACGCGAACACGGATCAACAATAATATTTGGAGATGTCGGCTCGATTAGCATTTTCATGTAAATCTTGAGCAAACTTCTGGAACAACGTCTCCCCCATATTAGGTCACGTTAAGTGACGTCGTACGAGGCCAGAAGTTGAGGGGCGAGGGAACGTTGTAAAGGGAGGATTGCTGACGCGCAACATCATGGGGGAACTCGTGTTAACGGCATTGTACCCAGCATTCTTTTGTCACGCACACCCTTAGTTACTTATTAGCGGTAGCTGTCGAATTATTCTACTGTATTGTGGTTGTGTGTGGCGATATGTATATATAAATGACGTTGTGCAAACACACTGTTTAAATGTTTTATTTTACGATCACGCCTCGCACTCTCTCTCTCAACACATACACCTCCTGCCCCCCCTTCTCGCTGCCACCCATCACACATCCCTGCGATGAAAGTAACTGGTAGCTCGTTCTGCACCGTACACCTGTAATTTTGTCGCACGATCTCGAGTGACTCGAGATGATTTAGACGGCCGATAGGATCGAGGATCTCGCCGTGAGCGAGAGAGAGAGGATGGGACTTCGGGTTAGTGTCACGCGGAGAAGCGACAATTCACGTATTGATTCGCAACAAAGCCGGGAAAAAGAGGTTGCTGCTGATTCGGCGGGAACAAAGGGCGACAGCAATTCCACTTCTGTGACCACTCGAACTTCCTCTTCCCCATTATGCTTTGCAGGTGCAAAAGTTGACGGAGCAGTTGGCGCTACGTAAAAAAAGAAAAACAATCCTAATATATAAAATTCTTAAATTTATCTGTAAAAACGTTATTATATTTAAGAACTTTTTCGTGCCGTAAACTTAACCTTAAATATATTAAATCACAAAATTCAGCAACGTGGAGTTTGTCTTATAACTAATCAGATTGTGCACTTATATTTATCGCATAGAATGACAAAATAAAAACAAAAAAAGATTTTCAAAATTTTCAAAATTTTTTTCAAATTTCAAAAAATTTTTTTTCAAAAAAATATATCAACGATAAGTGTAATATGAAAATCTAAGTGTAAATTTGTCGCTACAGCGATACAAAAGAGAATTTGCATTATTGTATATAATGTAAATTTAATAATTAATTCCATATATAGTATATTACTTAATGAATATAATTAAAAAAAATCATAGTGTCCATTACCAATGATTGTCTCACTTCGTGATAATCATGAAAGTTTAGTTGGGTAGACTCATTTGCACGGGCAGACTCACAGAGTTGTATTAATTGGCGCCTGGCGCATAGTTTCACGTACTCAATGATTCCGTTTCGATTGCTCCATTTAATCGACATTCGTTTATTCTACGAATAATGTGTATGTGCGTGCGTGTGTGTGTGTGTGTGTGTGTGTGTGTGTGTGTGTGTGTGTGTGTGCGCACACGTGTGTACCTCTGAGAGAAGTAGCCAGCGTGGAGGAAAAGTAAGATATGCACAGATGGATTTACCAAATGCAAAAAGATCTAACCGAAATTTATCCTCTTTTCTCCTCTTCTCGCTATTAAATTACGCACCAAAGAGAGAATTCTCTGTTGGGATATCATTTTGATAGTGATAATCGAATTTTTAATTGAAATTAACAGCTCGTTCGCTTTAACCACATTTTATTCCGCACCTAATCAGCGCGCTTTACGCGCGGCGGTTCGGAAATTTACCTCCGCCCTCCCTGGTCCCTGTCATAATGCACTCCCGATGTGAAATGTAATATTTAGTCTCTCTTACTTTGTGCTCTCCCGATGTGAAATGTAATATTCAGTCGTGCGAAATTTATTGTACATTCGTGACTGCACGGCCGCTTGTTGCGTTAGTTTTATGCCGCGTCGCGTCTGTAATTCGCGAGGTGCAGGTGCTCCGTTCTTCGTACGCGCGCGAACAACGTAGCCACGGAGAACGGAAGCGGAAACCGAGCGTAACGTGCCGCTGACGAGCCTAGGGTGCACATGTACGTGCATGTGGGTGCATTAAATAGTGTTGCAATCATGGGTTGCTGTTCTCTCTCTCTCTCTCTCTCTCTCTCTCTCTCTCTCTCTCTCTCTTCTCTCTCTCTGTCTATCTGTTTCTCCTCCGTCCTTCCTCCCTGTCCGTGTACGGAGGATACTTTTTTTTTGTTGTAGCTATACGTATTATAATTTCATGGTTTGTTCCTTAGCTCGTGCACGATGCATCCTCGAGGATGCAATGAATATTTATTCGCCAGGTAAGTGACGATTCTCCACGATTGAAACACACACACTGAGAAAGAACACACCTCGGTTATTAGAACGAAACCACACACATTTGTTGCTCGACGATCATTTGGGAAACAGATCGAGCAAGTTACCATTGCAAATCATTCCCCACCATTTGTCATTTTAACAAACATACATCGCGCGAAATATAAATCACATTTGTCCTCGTCTATATTCGGGCTGAGTTAGTTATGTCTCCATTATACAGAAGCGTCGCTTAGAACGGCGAATTGAAAGTAACAAATCGCTCGTTCCCACCATGAGGTCATTTGCTGTTCCATATCAACAAGCCATTTGTCGTGGGTACTAGCATTTTGTTAAATTGGCAAAACTTTCTCTCAGTGCACGAGAGAAAGAGAGAGAGAGAGAGTCGTCTCATACATGTCGCACGGCCATACATTTCAGAAGTGAAACTATCCCTCGCGATATTTCTTTACAGAGACATCGCGCGCTTTGGAAAAACAAACGGGGCGACAACGATGCCGTTGAAAGCGTGACCATTCGCGCTCGACGCAACCTTACAAAAATCGGGTTACGCCGTGAAATGCAGCCTCCTACCGTTTCGACAATGAACGTCGAAACGAGATCGTCGAATCGCCGACGATGCTGCAGTTTGCCAATAAAGTGTCGGCGCATAAAAAGTCGTTTATCAATCGCCCGCACGAAAGCTCGCGAAGCGAGAGAGGCATTACTCGAATTAATCGGCAAACAAAATGCTAACCCGTCATCGAACAATATCGCAATTGAATTTGAATAAAAAGCGCTTATTACGTGGCGCGCCACCGAGGCCAGGCGAACGAAATTTCACGATTCGCACGGTGCCAGCCGGAGCTCGCGGGTGTCGTTATGCAAACGCAATTCCTATATAATATTTTAACGATTACATTTGGACGCGTCACTAATAAGTAAATCAATCCAAAAAGTACACTCCGATTTCTTTCTAATTTGGCACAAAAAGTAGAAGTACAAGAAATATTTAGATTATATTTTTTTATTTTGACCCACTTTGAGTTTCACGGGCTGTTTATAGCTTTTTAATGTTCTCACTCCTATCATCAATAAAAATGCATAAGAAATGAAATTGAATACAAGATAATGTTAAATAATTTTAACAAAATCGGCATAGCTGATACACGAACCATTCTAAATTCCTTTAGCCGAGATTCCAACCGAAATATTTCAAATCTGTGCTAAATTAGTCAAAAATGGTTCGAATCTCGGTCAAACCAAAATCCGGTAATTTTAATTAAGATTTTAACAAAATCGGCATAGCTGAGACACGAACCATTCTAAATTTCTTTAGCCGAGATTTCAACCGAAATATTTCAAATCCGTGCTAAATTAGTCAAAAATGGTTCGAATCTCGGTCAAACCAAAATCCGGTAATTTTAATTAAGATTTTAACAAAATCGGCATAGCTGAGACACGAACCATTCTAAATTTCTTTAGCCGAGATTTCAACCGAAATATTTCAAATCCGTGCTAAATTAGTCAAAAATGGTTCGAATCTCGGCCAAACCGAGAAATTATTTGTATAAATAAATTTTTTCAACTTTTTACATGTTTTGTTTAAACATTTTAATATTTATACAAATAATTTTACACATGTGACTTCATATTCATAATCGGCAAATCCAAAAGGCCTATATCTTGTATTCAATTCTATTTCTTATGCATTCTTATTGCACTTGTTGATAATAGAAGTGAGAACACTAAAAAGCTATAAATTACCCGTGAAACTCAAAATGGGCCAAAATGAAAAAAATATAATTTAAATATTTTTTGTACTTCTACATTTATGCTAAATTAGAAAGAAATTTTGGGAACTTTTGGGTAGTTTTACTTGTGAGAGAGAGAGAGAGAGAGAGAGAGAGAGAGAGAGAGAGAGGGGGAGAGTAGGAGAGTGAGATGAGACGTGTAAATTTTTATTATTTTCTGCAAAGTGTACATTCGAAGAGAGGCACAATTATCAGTACCTACGCTTACGTCACTCACTCGGTAAATGTTAAACGTGCACACGGCTCAATAGCTTCGGCGTGCGCGTGCAAAACCGATATTAGCCTTAAAACTGCCATTCTGGTTTTTACCTCGCATTCCACCGGGACGTTATTTTCTCGCAATCGCGCTAATGTCTCGACAACCTACTCGTGAATCCGCCCAATCTGCTAAAAGTACCAATCTCTGGACTTCGGATTCTTACTGCTTCGAGGTCCTTAAATACGTGTATTTAAAGTTTCAATATAGAATATGCATATACAGGAGAAAAAGAGAATTTGCTTCGATTAATTAAGTGTCTGGTGAGATATGAACGATCCAAAAAAGCATGCAATCGACGTTACCAGAGTTCTTTTCGAGTTGATAAGAGATTCTGGTTAACTCACTATTCAAATTTAAGCAATGTGGAAAAGCACAGGTAATTTTGTGCGATCAATGCGACGTAAACTTTGCAGAAAAAAGTCAATATTTCGTCGGTAAAGTTTTCAAGTACGTGGCATCCCCTTAAGGCTCCTTGTACTTTGCTGTGGCCATGTTGGATTTGTGACGTCAGAAGCGGGGAATAACATGCTGACGAAAATTGCGTGCCATTTCTAAATAAAGATAAATACGGACGAAAAAGCGCTTGAGATCGCTTGAGCATACTTTGTAAAATTTTCCGAAAACTATCCCTTTCTCTGACGGCCAGTAAATAGTCGTATAATAAGTGGTGAAATAAAATAAGCAGACTCAATTCATTATTTCACGTGTCTCATTTGACCATTTGTTACACGACTATTTATTGATCATCAAGGGAAAGAGATACCTTTCGGATAATTTTACAAGTGTGCTCAGACAATCTCAAATGCTCTTTCGTTCATATTTCTCTTTACTCAAAAATGGCACGCAAATCCGACGAAATGGTCTCGGCGAAATACAAGGAATTTTAAAGACCAAAACAATAAAAAAATGTCCAGGATTAGATATGTGTACTTTTATCTTAATTAAAGCTCGTGGCGTGACGAGCGAATTCCCCGCGTTGTAATCCATGTAGCAGCGATGTTCTTTTCTCTCCTTTTTCTCTCGCGCGCGATGAAAAAATAATTTTCCCAGCTGTTTCATCGCCCAAGGCAGTCCGAATCCATCCGTGAATTCTTGGAGGCCTGGCCTCCGTTCCGTGGATATCCTCCCATGCTGAGTAGGAAATGGCGAATTCGGATCTATTTAGGTCATGGATACATGTTATTTAACGCGGATCGAAGCGCGCGGCTATCGCTCGAGAATGCCTGCGACTTTGGATCGATATTACATATCGCGATATGTCGCTGGCGGTCTGCGACGTCGTGAAAGAAACATGATCTCTTCTACGGAGTATGATCGCCCGTGGACGCATTATTCAGCGAACTAACTTCTGTGTTAGCCATTCCCGTGTACGTGCCATACTCGATTTTCATTCAATCCGCGTCGCGTACGCGCGTACTAAATTAAATTAATAACAACGCAGGGCGGACTCGAGTTCCGTTCGATAAACTGCTGTAAATTTTCGCAACTCCCTGTGAAGTTTTCATTCGCATTAAAAATGTAGGGCACGCGCGTTCACTGACTCGTAGAACAACAAAACCACAAGTTTTCGGTGTGTTTTAAAGCAAAAGTTCCAATGTCCGGATCACGTACCTAATCTTGAACATTCTTATTGTTTTGATCTTTAGGGTTTTTGGTCCCGTGCCGCGAAACTTTTGATTGACGACGTCAGAAGCGCGAAAACGCATGCCAAAAATTCTTGCGTGTTATTTTCCAATAAAAAGATATTTGTGTGAAAAAGCACTCCAGATCGCTGGAGCATATATTTGTAAAACCTTCTCCTCTTTTTCCTTTACAATCCTAATAAATGGCCGTAAAATTAACGTGATCCGTAAACTCCCTCTTAACTTGTTCTTATAATTTTTCCACATTAATTTTTTACTATTATTTAGTAATTGTCAATAGAAAAGGATATTTTTCGGAGCGTTTTACAAGTATTTTTGCAAATATCAAATGTGTTTTTATTTGAAAATAGCGCAATAACTTTTGGCGTCATTTCTCATCTCTGACGTCACGACCCAACATGGCCGTAGCGAGCATCTAAGAATCTAATATACGAATATGTAAACTTTTAACATAAAAAATATATGTATCGAATAAATATATACATTTTATATTGGAAATCTAAATATATTCTTATTTAAAGACCAAAACAATATGAATGTTTTTTAAATGCGTGATTAGGTACGTGTTCTCTTATATTCAAATATCTGTATATTTGAATACGACATTTGAATGACGGCATGCAAAAATTTTCAGCCTCTTATTTCTCGCCTCTGACGTCACGATCCAACATGACCAATATGACCTATACTCAAGAGTCTAATATGCGAATATTTAAACTTTCAATATAACCCGAGTCGAAATTTTAGCCTTGTGTTAAACCTTGAATTCAACAACGCAGCTAGGTTAGCAAAGTAGGTTTAATTCTAATGATACAATTTACTCCTTTTTGACTCTGATGTCTGAAATTTCTGTTTTTAACATCAAAACATTATATCATAGGCTTCAGAATATCAAAATAGATATTGAATGGAACAGTGAGGCTGAGAGTAGAGTCGAAATTTCGACTCGGGAAAATATATACTGAAAAATGTGCGTATATCCTACGCACCGTTTTGAAAGTTTAAATATTCGTGTTCAAAGGCCAAAACGGTAAGAATGCCCAGGAGTAGGTCCGGGAGTCGGTACTTTTACCTTACGGCTCGGTACTATCGAGCGCGCACGTTGGGCACGCGAGCTAAACTAATTTATTTCGACGTACTCCGCCGGAGAAAGATTCCCACGATTTGGCGCCGCTGACGTCACAATTCAGCAAGTACGACCGCGGGGTCGGCGCGGAGAGGCTCGATCGAAATGATCTCGGTGGTCGGTTTGCGTCGTCGATCTACGTGCACGACGAACAAGCGGCGGTTTCGCGGCGGGGACGAGTCGAGCGGAATCGCGCCGCACACCCCCTCGTCCCGTTTGCCCGTCCCTGAACTCGCTCGGGCGCAAATTGCCACGCTCTGTTGGGAATATTACAGCTCTATGGCGCGTCTCAAGTATTCTGAATCCGTGCGCCCCGGCCTAGTGTCCACCTGTGTGTGACGGCTGCGAACGAGCGCGCGCGTAAACGGGAATTCCCGCAGTCTCCGCCGAAAGGAATGTGCGGCCGCATCGACTGCATAGCGTGCGGTTCGCACGCCGGCGGATGCTATCGATTGTACGCGATTGCTACTTTTTTTTTATCACGCCTTCGGCGCTTCCATCCGCGCGGTGAATCGAACCCAATTTATGAATCATTAAGGGGGATGATGTCGTACTTGGGAACTTTGCGGACAAAATGCTGACCTCTTTACGCAAAACTTCCCGTCGCACGGGTTGCGCAAAATTGCGAGCACTTTCACGCGACGCAAGGACACGCAGAAATGGATCCGAGCGTAACGCTCGACACGTTACGACGACGATGCAAAGTCTCACAAAAAATTGACACCTCGAGCTGGCTAGTACATATTTTGCCCGATACAAAGGTTTCTCGACGTAAAGGGCTCTCCAAACGTATGCTTGCCCCGCTCTGTTTACAACTCCGTTCGGTTCGCGGCTGAATTTCAAGGCGCTGGAAAATGTACGAAAAGTTTGCGGAAAGATTTCCGTACATGCACGTGGTGAAATTTTTCGCCAGTAAAACGATAGTAACCAAGCGGCGCACGTTTATGCAAGATCTATATGCACAAGAAATGTGAAAAGGATAGTGTGATCGTGTTGGCGCTAATCTGACGTGACGTTTTGACGATTGCCTCCACGTTATCGACACTTTTGGAGTTCGTCATTCACGCTGACATCCCCTTCACGTGATCGTTCGACATTCATCATTTCTCGAGATATCTCGGGACATTGAACGCGCGCGATGATAATAGAGAGATAATAAAGTTTGAAAATGAATTCGGAATATTATATATTCAAGACAAATAAACGCCGAACGCCGATGTTGGAGAGCGAATATCTTTTATGTTTTGGGAGGATATATTTGACAGTGTTAACGCACGCGTTGGACAGAAGTTTTCTGGTCTTCATAACGTACGCGGTGAATCAACCTTTCACGTCAAACTGACCCTGATTCCGAATTTTTAATCTTAACCTGATTTTAACCTTAGAATTCCCTAAACATAAGTGAAATTTATTCAAACCAACTTTTCGAACGTGACTATTTTTGAAAATATGTGTTGGGTTTTTATTATAACTTCAACTTTATTGAATAAAAAATAATAAATTCATATTCCTCGATGTTTTTTACACCGGTCACAAAAAAAATTGGATTTTGATAACTTTTCCGGAAGTTATGAACAAATGAAAATGCGCTGAGTAAACTTTGTCTATGTTTAGAGTTTACATCGCTTTCTGCGATGTTCTACGCGGTGAATCAACTTTTCACGTCAAACTGACTCTGATTCCGAATTTTTAATACTGATCTTAACCTTAGAATTCCCTAAACATTAGTGAAATTTATTCGGACCAACTTTTCAAACGTGACCATTTTGAAAACATGTTGTGTTTTTATTATAATTTCAACTTTATTGAAGAGAAAAAATATCAATAAATTTATCTTCCTTGATGTTTTTTACACCGATTACAAAAATAATTAGATTTTGATAACTTTTCCGGAAGTTATGAACAAATGAAAATGCGCTGAGTAAACTTTGTCTATGTTTAGGATTTACATCGCTTTCTGCGATGTTCTGGTCTTCATAACGTACGCAGTGAATCAATTTTTCACGTCAAACTGACCCTGATTCCGAATTTTTAATACTGATCTTAACCTTAGAATTCCCTAAACATTAGTGAAATTTATTCGGACTAACTTTTCAAACGTGACCATTTTGAAAATATGTTGTGTTTTTATTATAATTTCAACTTTATTGAAGAGAAAAAATATCAATAAATTTATCTTCCTCGATGTTTTTTACACCGGTTACAAAAATAATTGAATTTTGATAACTTTTCACGTGATCGTTCGACATTCAATATAACTTTTCCGGAAGTTATGAACAAATGAAAATACGCTGAATAAACTTTGTCCATGTTTAAGGTTTACATCGCTTTCTGCGATTTTTAGGGGTAATAATATATGACGCATTACAAGGATCGCTCGAAAAGTGCGTGGCCTAATGCAGAGATAGCGCGAATTTGACCAAATCTTGATTACCGTATTTCAGAGTCTTCCAAGATTAAGCATGACAGTACATAGAGTGATCTGTCGATTAGTCTTTGTTTGATAGTGCGCCAAAATGTACGCCTCGACTGTCTCTGTTCGCTCGTTTTCGTTTTGACTGTTGCCTTGCTTTTAGAGTGAAGTGGTACATCCAACCGTCTTCACCGACGGTTATGTAAATCGATGCTAAAAGATGCCTTTAGATTGCGGCGAAATCATGCCAAAAGATGCAAGAAATAACAAAATTGTTCGGCTCAGTCTTTGCTGGTGTGACTAAAGGGCAGGACCAATCGCATAGTTCACTTTGGCACATCGTCAAACAAGTCGACTGATCGACAGATCGCTCTGTCATACTTAACCGAATGAAGAAAGACTGGGAAATGCGATAATAAAGATTTGGCCGAGTTCGTGCTATCTCTGTAACAAACCACGTATTTTTTGCACGAGCCACGTGTTTTGATACCATTTAAAAGTTGCGAAAAATACCGCCTCAGCTAGGAGTCGAACCTGAACCACCGCGCTTGCCAGGTGGCACGTCACACCGTTGACCTCACCGAGGTGTCGACAGTATTCCTCGCAACCCGGTGCTCATAAGTCTTGTTTGTTCAAAAGTAAGCTATGTTTCCAGCCAGAAGTGCAAGAAACACTCTATACCATATAAACTGGCTCTCGAGGTATACAATTAAATTAAGAATATCCAAGGCAAGTAAGAGCCGAGCGCTGTTAGAGAAATATTTTTAATGTCGAAAGGATATATAATATGTTTGAGGTTTGAAAATGTCGCATGAAAGATCTCTCAGATAGGACGCTAAAGAGAGAGAGAGAAAGAGAGAGATGTAAAGCTTCCCAGCAGAGGAACTAAACTTCGAATGCCAAGTTGGACGGCATTAAAACGCGAATGGTCAATCTTTAAACGACGAGCCGAAATCCACGCGATATTCCGCGACCACCGATATCGACGTATCACTGTAATTTTACAACCGTATTCGTTACATTCCGCCGTAAATTCCACCGCGTGACGGACGAGTAGCGCGAGGGATAGCGCGTTATCCTTGAAATTTAACATACGACGGGAACATCACGCACCGCGCATTACTACCCCCGTAAACTATAAACACTGCACGAAAGCATTAAACTCCAACCCTCGCCGGTCGCACGTATCGCGCGCGCGTTTTCTTCAGCTCCTGCGTCGTGGTTGACAGAAATTTCGGAAATTCGACTTCGCCGCCCGAAGTTCCAAGTCTTGCGTGAATTCGAGTTACGTTTGCTCACAAGTCGTGCGTGAACACTTGTGTGTGTGTGTGTGTACGCGTGCGCGCACGAGCATGTGTGTGTGTATGTGTGTGTGCGGGGAACACGCCTATCGCGCGACCCGATCCGACCGTCGGGAGGGCTCACCGGCGTCACGACGCTGGCTCGACATCGTGGCGCCGGATACGTGACGAGCGGCGGACAGGACAGGAAGAGGATGCGCGACGAGCGCGCGCCAGACGGAGACAGGAAGCAGGAAGAGAGGAAGCGACGAGAGGACGTTAGATAGAAGCGCGTGTCCCGGGACAAGGACGGAATAGCGAAAGGGCTTATTATTAAAGTTAGCGCGAGAGAGAGCGACGTCTGCGAGAAGCGATGGATGGTTAATGACACCGGATAACAAAGCTATTTTGATCCGCCGTCACGGCCGTCGCATTGGCGATATCTTCGACGGATTTTACGGAAGAAGGGGGAAGTTCCTTGTGCCGGATTAAGATATATCTTTCGTATTACTCGCGTCCTTGCGACGCTCCGCGTCGAGCTAACGCGTTGAGGACGCGAAGACGAATTTTCTCGAGTAAAAATTGGATCGCGCGAACGTCATAGAAATTGTAAATTTCCCGTCAGCGACAAAGTGAAATTACGCGACATGAACAACAAGCTGGGCTCGTGCATGACCTCAACGTCTCTTGAGTTTATCTTTTTTCTTCTACGTGTTATAAAATTTGCGTTAGGATGAATAAACATGCATTCTCATCGCTTTGATCCCTCAATATGAGTATTTCAGCAGTCGACATAGAATATACAGTATGTATGTGTTCGATGTTGTGTACACAGGATGAGGCAGTAACAGTATTGCCACCTGGAATATCTTTGGAGCAGGAAGCTTACCTTCAGAAATCTTCGAAGTTACTCTACTTAGAAAAAAGGTATCTTAGGTGGTAATACCTTTTTCTTAAGCAGACTAACTTGTGCTAATTTCTAACTTCGAAGATCTGAAGATCACCTTTGTGTGTACGCGTGCTTCGAAGATATTCCAGGTAGCCGTATGTATATATATACGAGGGTGGTCTGAAAAGTTTCCGACCTAACAAAGATACAAGTCATTTTTTCTGAAAATTGTTTTTTATTTTTCAACATAGTCTCCTTGTAAATCTACACACTTCTCCCAGCGATGCTCCCATCTCTGTAACCCGTCGAAATAGTACTCGGCGTTTTTCTCTGCAAAATAATTGTTCACGAAGGTGATTGCCTCTTCATTTGACGAAAATCTCTGTCCTCCGAGCGCAATTTTTAGATGAGGGAACAAAAAGAAGTCGCTTGGGGCTAGATCTGGTGAGTAAGGTGGATGGTCAAGCAGTTCAAACCGTAATTCGTGGATT
>NW_022639455.1:2675527-2676636 GCF_010583005.1 Odontomachus brunneus | reverse complement strand
TATATATATATATATATATATATATATATATACACATATATATATTGAATAACTCTGTGTATTTTACGTTAAAAGTTTAAATATTCGTGTTTAAAGACCAAAGTGTTAAGAATGTTGAGGACTAACTACGTGGCCGGAGTTTGGTGCTTTCACCTGAACGAACGAATATTCACGAGCGTTTATATTGACGCCACTTTTCAATTTTTCGCACAAGGCCACGGACAAAAGCGCGATTCGCGCATCTTTTTTTTCTATTCTTGCCTCTCGCCGTGCTGAATAAGCGCGGCGATGTTTAGAGTTTTATTTCTCGCTTGGTCGCCACGCAATACGAAGTCGGTCCAATACGCCGGAGCGTAAGGACTGATGTAATATAAAGGACGCAGGAAGGAAGAGGTGAACACTGCGGTGCGCGCGGGGGCGTGGCGGGCTATATATAAAATTAAGGATAGCGAGCTGAAAGGGACATTAGGTACGCGGTTACACGACGTAGGGCCGAGAATTCTACAGCGAGGGGAGGGAGCAGGAAAGTTTAAGTAGCGAGCAGCTGTGTAGTGACGAGCGCGAAGAGGGGAAGGGGGGAAACAGTCGATACCGAATCGTGAATCCAAGGGGCGCCAATGTTGCACACCATGCACTTGGACGGAACTGCAGCACGTTGTCCTGGAGAACGCCTCGCGGTTAAGTCAACTTTCTACCGAATTTCCAAAATCTTTCAATGCGCGAGCGAATGAGAGCCTCGGCGATGCGTCAAGCGGCTCAGCGAGTAATCGGCTCGCGAACCTACATGTGATCCTGAAGGATTAGACCGGAGGAGGAGTAGAGATAAACGGGCATCTCTGCGAGTATCTGGCGTTGCGAAGTATCGAGTGCGGTGCGAGCACGAGGACGAGGGCACGGCGACGAAGGAGCCCGGGCTACCGCGAGGCACCCGGACCAAACGTGAAGGCATTTCGGAAGTACCACCCCACGCGGAATAACGCGTATACGTATATAGACACGTACCTGTGTACGTGCGCGACGGCAAGAGGCGGGGATAAAAGCTCCCGCTAGAAAATAGGCGCTAGACCAAACGGATAGTCGTGACGCGAGAGAGAGAGAGAGAGAGAGAG
>NW_022639455.1:2659420-2675282 GCF_010583005.1 Odontomachus brunneus | reverse complement strand
GGGGGGGGGGAGAGCAAAGACGACGGGAAGCAAAGGAGGTTGAGGGGAGGAAGGGAGAAAAGACGGCACGTATACGAGTAAATACGCAACGGTGGTGCGAACGAGAGGGTGACTGGAGCGAAAGACAGGGATGGGAGAGACAGAGAGGGAAAATATACGAAGGAGCCAGTGGTGGATCGACGGACTTGCGGGCCCTAGACGCAAATTGACAGCGAAACTCCGCGCTTTTACAGCAGTCGATACCTCGGCGAACGTCGGATAGATTGCAATCGAATTTCCCAAAGACGTCGGATATAGTTTCGCGTCCGATATCTTAATGCAGCTATGGACGACGCGAGGCGACGGCGGCGACGTGAATTAGATTAACCGACGCGGCCGTGGAGAGCGCGAAGCCGGTCTTTCTACGTGCGCTCGAGGAAACTTCTCTCGCACCCGGGGGAGTCGGAGATCATCCGCTCGGGTCCTTCCTTTTGAAGCGGCGAAAACCCCGAGTCTTTGCATTCTGGGATTTCTCTACGAGCGTCAGGATCCTAGACGAGCGCGAGTGCTCCGCGTGATGATTTGCCACTACGAGGAGTTTAGCGATGCGGCGGGGTGGAGAGAAAGAGAGCGAGCAAGCGGGCAGGAGGGAGGGAGAGAGAAAGAGAGAAAAGAGAGAGAAGGAGACGCAGAGCGAGTAGCCAGCCGGCCGGCAAGGGAGGAATATTGCGGACTATCGACCCGGGTTCTAGCTCGACGCCTGCGCTTGTCTCTGGCAACCCCTCCTACTGTCCCCGCGGGCCGTCTTGCCGGCGACGCGGTGCTCTACGTAACGTCGGTGCGACGGTGGGACCAGCAGTGCCTCTCACGATTCCGTTCTCGCTCTGCCCTCCGTCTCGTCGTGCTGTTCGTACGTGTCCGGGGTGTCACCTGGCTGACACCGCACGCATACACAGGCATAGACAGACAGACAGACACATCACACACCCACGCATACACACGCCACCCACGCCCGCACACGCGTGCACGCAACGATTGGCTGACACGCACACACGCGTTATTACATCAAGTACTCGCGTATCTCTATCTTAATCTGCTTCTGCGTTCCTCTCTCACGCTCGCTCTTCTCCCCTCTTTCTTCTTTCTCTAACATCCTCCCTCTCTCTCCTTCTCTCTCTCTCTCTCTGTCTCTCTCTCTCGTCATTCCGCTTGTCACTTTACACGCTCACGCGGACACGTTAACGCGTACTACCGGCGCGTGTCACGGGACGGCACCGATATACAGTGTGGGTACACAGGTCGGACTGGCGATCCTCGTTTTCGAGAGATTGCGGCTCTCTCGTCGCGCCTGTAGCGCAGAGGCCGAGGAAGGAAATTCAATTAGTCGAGATTAGTGCTAACCGACGTCGTCGCGTTGGTGGGCGACCGGCCGTTGCTTCGTATCGGCGCCTTCGAAGGCTCTGCGGGTTCCCTTCTCCGGGCTGCTTCTGCTCGCGATAGGTGTGTACACGTATACGTACGTACGTGTGTGCGTGGATACGGCAAGCCGGCGAACGCTGACTGACAGGTGTGCGTCGAAGTATTTCCAACGATCGGCCACCAACTGGACGATCGGAGCAAGACCTGAAGAAGGAAGTGAAGGACGAAGAGAGGGAGAGAGAGAAAGAGCGATGATGAGACGATAAAGTCGAAAAACGACCGGACCTTTCGCTGTTTCTCCACTTCCTGATCTACCCGATCTTCGTGGGCTTCGCCTTCGTCGGCGAATTGCGTGATCGTGCCTTGCGGATCTTGAAAACGGCTTCCTTTCCGGCATCACACACTACGTGCCGATCTCTGTCGCACCTTCATCGACCTTTATTCGCACCTCTCGCGACTGTCTGGACGTATTATTGGCCTCATTGCACGCATACTACTGTTCTTTTACGCGACGAGTGCAATTCCAAGCGCCCATCTTTAGTCTCCGTTATTAATTAATCAGCAGCCGCGCGATTATAGACCGATCACCTTGACTTCGGTTGCGCACTGTTGCTTGGTAACTCACATTTTCTTGCTCTGTCTGCTCGCGCGTTGTCCTACTCCTCTGTCCTAACCTATCCGTTTTCCTTCCAATCTGCATCTTAATATATCCGATAGATAGATTCCTCGTGTCCTTCGAGGAATCGCCCGAGCGAGCTAGCTTTTGATCGATGCACTCTGCGTGTGCTTCTTCTTTTCCGATGGCGAGCGACACCGACACCGACACGACGGTGTCGGGCGCAGCGCGAAGAATCCGCCGGGAATCACTCTTCGTCTTTCCTATCCTGATCCTCATTAAGCACAATCCGTGCAATAATCGACCGTATCGACGCCGAGACTCCATTGAGAGTGCTTCGATATTCATCGCGCTCGCGTGCCCTTCGCTTCCTGCCGCCGCATCGCTCATTAACGCGAGCACAATCGTTCCCTCTCTCCCCGACCGTTCTGGCGTTTGTCGTCTCGACGGAAACGGCATCTCGATACACACGTACGCCGGCGAAATCCATTACGTAATCGCGAATTATAAGCTAACACTCGGATTTTCCGAACGCCACTTCGCGCTCTCGACTCCTCTATTCACACTTCGTTCTATTTACGACCTATCTCACGTGTACCTCACGAAGCGATCTATCACGACCCCATCTCGCTCCTACCTATCTGCTTCATCTGCTATCACTCCCGCCGTCTCGTCTCCGCTTATCTTCCCCGCTCCCGGTACGCACGATCACGTAACTCGCTCTCTCGTGAAGGCGGATGCGGAGGCGGACGACGATCCCGAGACCGCGTCGGGATACCATTTATCTCTATATTCTAGGATGAGATTCTTCTTTACCTTTTTCACTGGCGAAAATCCACGGATGTCGGCGCGACCGCAGGCGCGGATGCCGGCATTGCGTTCCACCCACACGCACGCACGCACGCTGATACATACACACATATGTACACACGCACATCAATACCGACGCCCGGCTTCTCTCTTCATCTCCCTCCATCTGTCTGTTCACTTGATACACACACACACACACACACACACACACACATGCATTCACGCATACGTTCGTCTACGCAGAGGGAGTAATCCGGAACCCGAGCACGAGCTCGAGCGCCGTTCACGAACACTGCCTCGAAGGGAGAAGAAGGTGGCGGTGGTAAAGTGGTGAGGTGGACGAGGACGGGAAGGGAAGGTGTAGTTGTGTGTCGTATCTACCAACGCGTCGTGTCGACGTCGAGGAGCCGCGTCCTCCTCCTCCTCGGCAGGACGCAGCATCCTGGCCTGACGACACCGTGTCCGTCGTGTCGTCGTCGAGAAAACGGCTCCCCGTCGCTCTAACGCAGCGGCTGCGTGTCACTACTGTCCCACTGCCCCACACACCGCGGCCTCATGATTGGTTCATTCTGGAACCTCTGCCGTGCGTGCCCTTCAATGCCGATTGATAAGGTGAGAGAGCCGTGCGAGTTAGTCAGCGATTAGCGATTAGAGCGCGATTACGCGCGACGTACGTCTTGACGTGTGTGCCAACAGCGAGCGAGAACTCGCTGATTAATGATCTCTTCATTCTCAGGTCGAGCTGACTTTATGTATACGTTGCAATGCGACCATTAAGAGCACTCTACCTCAACACTAACAACACCGGCACCTAACTCTGTTCTGTTCTAACGTTCTTATTGCTCTTTAGTCTTTAAATACAAATACTTAAACTTTCAACGTATAGCGTGTACGTATTCTCAACATATGTATATATATTATATATTTTGAAAGTTTAAATATTTGTATTTAAAGACCCCAAAGTAATAAGGATGTTCAGAGTCAGGCACCAGTGTTATTAGTGTCTAGACATTGGTACTTTTACCTTATTGCCTTCATCGTCTGTTACTCTTTCTGTTAACCCTTCGAGTACAGTGTCGGATCTGTGAGACGAAGGAACATTCGATCTCTCATTAAGGGTCCAAGAGAATTTGAAAATAATTCAAATTTATATGTAGATTTGGATTTTATTATGCTACTATCTTATAGTCGAGACTTTTCTATATCTCTCTGGAAAAAATGCCTAAAAATATTGATTTTCAACAAAGTTATAGCAGTTTCAAGTTGCTTGGGTCTGATAGACTCAGATTGTATTCTCTAAAGTGCAATCAGTGTACTTTTCACTGAAATGTGCTACACTTACAACTGGTGGCGCAGTTATAAGTAATATAGTGTAGCACTGCAATTAGTCAAATCTCCCTGAAAAGATCAATTGATATTAGCGACTATTTCTGTTACTATCGATGCATTTTGCGAACACAGACAGTGTCGTTGCACGCAAGCCGTTAATTTCGTCGTAATAAATACAGAATGTTGGATTCCTTATAGCATATAACGAATTATATTACAGATTTCATGGTGATATCTTACTTCCACTGATGAAAATCGGTGAGACGTAAGACGAAGCAGTAAAGTGTTTCAGTTTTCACTGAGAATGAGTGAATACTCACTGATTATCGGTGAAATAGCGCTCTTACTGATTCAATGGAAAAAAAGTTTACTTCTCTATTTTAAGAAAGTACCCTGAGAGAAAAAATAAAAAATAAAATCGAAGAAATCAAAAACATTTATTCGATGGGTACTGATAACATATTTACTTGTACAAAATATTTTTCAACTGAGAAAATACACATTTTCTTAAAACCTTAACTTCTCATGAAAGCGATGGTTTATTCGACCTAAACGAAAATTCAGAGATTTAAGTTAATATCTTATTATATATAGTACTCATCAAATAAATATTTTTTATTTTTCAGATATTTTTCCTCTCAGTGTACGTCCCGAAAAATACGATTGCACGCGGAGGGAACGGATTTTCTTCCTTGCGATTTCCCCGTCGATTTTTTTTTATCATTTACGCGTCTGCTCCGACCTTGCTTTCGATCGTCCGTTACTCATCGATATTTTTATCGGGAGGTCGATTTCACCAGGTAGATACTGTGAGTCCGTCAGCCGAGTCTAGAATGAAAGAAACACGCGACGGTTATAGAGCACCTCAAGTAAGTAGTACAGGCCGAGATCCCATAGCTCGTTGAAGGCGCAATGGTCAATCGAGATGGCGGATTCATTGATTCGGACGGTCTTGTTGTACCTGTTTGTTCGCTGGCCTTATAAATCCGTAAGCGGTTCGAGGAAGTGCACTCGGAGTCCAATATAACGCGCGACGTGCAAGCGGTCGGTCGATTTAACTTCCACCTATTTTTATCTTCCAGTCATCTGGACTTTTCTGTCTTATCTCATGTTGTTTAACAGCATTAATTTTAACACGGCGCCTGCCGTAGATGCTATATTAAATCGCCGACGACATTTTGAGCTCGGCAGACCGTCGAGCGAGATCAGACGGATGCACTCGCCGTGCAGCGGTCGCCGGTATTGTGCGCGCCAGTTGTTCCGTTTCAGGCGGAACGGATTTTATATTGGTCCATGGGCGATCTCGGGAAAAGCGCTTCCACCGCGCTTGAACCGCATCCCTCGTCTTATCGAGAGCCTATATCGATTTTCGTTAGATTACGGCGGCGTTCGCCCGCGATTTACATCGTGTACAGCGCATGAATTTTAGCCACGACGGCGGATAAACAGTGATTTCGCCGTGGCTCGATGAAGCGATCACTTACCGAAGAAATCGCGCCTCTATCTTGCAGTTTGCGCCAAGTTGGCTCACCGCGCCGAAACCTCGACAAGTTTCCTCACAATGAGACCGCTCTCCGCGGCAATTTGGCCCGCTTAATTAACACGTTAAGGTCGTCGACGGAGTGCGGAGCGCCCCAATAAAGGCATGATTGTTGTTTACAAAATTCATCAAGCGCAGGTCGTTATATCAGAATTGCCCGAGCACAGTTGAAGTGGAACAATCATCAGGATCTCGCGTGCACACACACGGAAAAGCATAATCTCGTCCTCGGCGAAATCCTATTATGTCATGACCTCAAGAGAATTATTTTGAAAATCAAAGGAAAATATTGTAATAAAAAGAAAATATTCTAATATTAAAAAAAAGAACTCTGATTGAAAGGCGTAATCCCATATTCGAAAACTTTTGTCGAAAGAATATTTCTCTTCTACAATAGAACAGAGGAAAAATATCTAAGAAATAGAAAATATTTATTCGGTGAGTACTATGAACATTTTTTCTTATATTAATGTAAAATATTCTTCAAATAAGAAAATAGACATTTTCTTAAAACCTTATCTTTATATAAAAGCAATTGTTTATTCTAACAATACAAAAATTTAGATTTAAATAAATATGTCATTAGTATCCACCAAATAAACAATTTCTGTTTTTCAGATATTTTTCAGATATTTTTCCTCTCAATGTATATGTAACAGGATTTCACCGAGGATGAGATTTTTTTAGGTGTATGCTCTGATATTTCATCCTCAAAAATTGACCAAACGTCCAAAGGATAGAAATGTACATGTCGGCGTGGAGTCGCGAGAATCTTGTCCTCATTAATTGGCTGTTTTCTTTGCCCTATTTTACCATTGGTCTTTCGACAAAACCGACACCGCAGGAGATGGAGGTTGGCCGACCTTGGAGCATCGTGTTGAGGAAGGGCCTTCGGTGATTCGCATCGCGGCTTACACCGAGTCACGGCTCGTAAATTTCGACCGCGGAAATTGGCACGTTCGCGTGTTCGACGCACTCTTCCTGTTCTTCTCTTGTACGAGTGAATAAAGCCGCTATTGAGGTTTTTATCGCGGCACGAGGATAGGCGATTCGGTAGAGCGGCCGCGATTCGCCGCGCTTTGAGAGAAGAGGCGAAAAGTCGCGCCGCTCGCGCGCGTTATTCGCCTCCCTTTATTCGCGAATTGATCGCGCAGAGCGAGCGTTACGGACTGCCAGAATTGAAAGTGATAAAGCACGAGGAAATGTCTTTCTCGTCTTTATGCGCTACTCGCCTTTATCCTTTCGTCCCTGCCGTTCAATCTCACCGATGAACGGCGCGAGGCTCTACTTCTCTTCTTCCTTTGACGAGCAAAGTCCTTCCGCGAGCGGGCCGTTAACGGAAATAGTAGGCCGGCGCGCGTCTTACTTCGCACAATCGTATTACACCGTATAATCCTGGCATCGTCGATCATCTCGGGGCGTGATCAGAGAAGCGTGTATCCGGCGCGAAGGGATTCTTGAAAAAGAGGAAAAATGACGATCTCTCCGATCTCCGCAGTCGTAGAAAACGACCAGGAGATCCCGACAAGAGACCCTCGACGCTTCCCGATATAAAAAGAATCCAGGTCGAATTGTTTGAGTCAGGTGGATTAATTACCGTGACGACGACAACAACTACTAGTACCACGACGACGATGGAGGACGTCGAGTACGCCGCACGATACTACCTCGCGTCGGCGAGGAAGCGTTGCTTATCGATCGGCGGCAATTTGCGTCATTTTTCAAAACGACCTTCCGCGTCCGGCGATTATCGAGGCGCCGAGTCATCTGTACCCGCGTTTATCATCAGTCCGCGACTTGACGTAATCCCGAACAACGATATGCTGATAACGACAGGACGAGGCGAGGCCAGACGGGACGAGACGAGGTCGAACGGAGACGATTCGTCGGGCCGACGTAGTTGCGAGCCGACTCCTCGACTACACCCGGGGTGTAACGTGGCGCGGCGTGGAATTGCACGGTCACTCGGCTGAATCGACCCCCTGGTGCAATTCGTCACGAAAGGTGGTAGGAGAAAACCGGCACTGCGCCACCGTTCGCGTCGATATGCACGATCACGTGCACGACACCGCAACGCGAAACGTACGTTGACTCTTGCCGCTTCGTCAGCGGCCGCATTATTGCGCAGCGCGCTGTCCTGTCCAATTAGCGCACCTGCACTCCGCCACCTGGAGTTCCTCGAGCTAGGACATCGTCCGCCATTTATAGGGAGGAAGTGAGTAATGAGTAAGGGAGAGAAGAGAAAGAAAGAGAGAAAGAGAGAGAGAGAGAGAGAAAGGAAGAAAGAAATTTTGCAGTGTGCTTCGTTATTTCAGTCCTAGAGAGAATTCACGCCTTGGCAGAAAAGTAGAAAACGGAATGGCAGAAGCAGATCAGAACTCGCGCTGAAAAGCAGAGACTGTCCTGTACCATTTGAGCAATAGTGCGAGTTCTGATTGGTTTCTACCTTTCTGCTAAGGTGTTAATTCTCTCTTAGGCCATCCGCTTTGGCATTGACGAGTTTCAGTAAATTGCCAGAACGACCTTACGATTCTCATCTGTTCCGGAATTAGAAAGAGAGAAGGAGAAGGTATCGCGATGGAAATCGCGGTAAAATGCTGTTTGCACAGAAGCGCGCGAATAAACGGAATTATATTCGCACGAAATTGTCTCATTTACATATTTACTGTTATGTTAATATTAGAGAAGGTTACTGTTAAAGAAAAAGAGAAATAAAGAGAGAGAGAGAGAGAGAGAGAGAGAGAGAGAGAACAGATAATTATTTTGAAAAATTACATCGTGCTTGACAGAGGATTCGCAAAAAATGCACGTCGCGAGTACACTGAAGGCGTAATTGCCGTTGCAGTACGGGGGTGAAAATACGAGCGCAGAAGGTCGATTTCTGTGATGTAGGAGCGGGTAGAAGAACCGGCATTGCGCCACTGTGTTATGTCTTCGTCGATATTCGCGGCACTTGGGCCGAGTCGTCGGCGTACAGTACGTTGACTTCTACCACTTGCGTATATACCGCATTTGTGCCGCACTAGTACATTACGAGAGTAGAATAAACTTCCAGGCACGATTGCACGCGACATTCTCGAAACGGCGCTTAAAAGGGACGCTCAAAATACATCGAACCTACTGCACACATTGCGTTTGCACTGTTTTTTACGATACTCCCGATATCCTCGATCACGCGAAAATGTTTACCCGCTTCCAAATAATTCGCAGTTGAACTTTAAGGCCACACGCGGAAAGGGAAGTTTGGTTGAGTTAAGCAAATTTCTAGTGAAATATGAACGAACCAAAAATTCCGGTTGAAGTTACCAGAATTTTGTTCAAGTTAAGAAGATTTCTCGTTAACTTGAACAGAATAATTCTGGTTATATTAACTATTTTCTGGCTCATATTTCATCAGAAATTAGCTTAATCCGACCAAACTTTTTTCCATGCATGTCTTTATATTGAGAAATATTATAATTTTTTTCTCATTTAAACTTTTTTCATTTTACTATGTTTCTATACTGAGAGAAAAAATATTTACGAAATAAAAATTATTTGCTAGACACTAATATATTTACTTACATCAGTATAAAATAATTTTCAAATAAGAAAATATACATCTTTCGAAAATATTAGTTTTTGAAAACAATTGTCTGTTATGTTTAAATAAAAAAATTTTGTCTTAAGTAAATATATTTTTTTAGTATCCACCGAGTAAATATTTTTTATTTTCCAGATGTTTATTCTTTTAGTATAGCGCAGGAACAGACCGTCAGTAAGGTCTATCCTGCTAAGCGACATAGCGAATTTGGTTAGAAACATGGCAAACTCAATAAATTTTTAGTGAAATGTTTAATAAATAAAACTTTCAATAAATAGCGCATTTCATTTTCTAAAATATAAATAACATATATGAAATGAAAGGTCAGTCGTTTGCCGCAAAATATTGATCTATAGAAAATTCTATAGTAATTTTTACTATAAAATTCTCTCCGTGCAGAGTGCTCGAAATTCATCGGGATCATTTCTCCCTGCCATCTGTACGAACTTCCATCCGGAGGCCGTGCATTCAAAGATTGATCGATACAGATAATTGCTAATTAAGCCAAACTTTCATCATCAATTTATGAATCCGCTCGTTAATTGCTTATTATTAAGGTTTCGATAATTAATTTTACCAGCAACACAGCTCTGTTGGTATTGTACGTATTATCCGCCTTGCAAGCGCAGCCAGGCGTTCGCCGGCGTCCTATCAGTATCCCGTCGGCGACGGTGCATCGTTCTGTTTGCGCAATTATGTATCGAAATATTCCCGCAAACTTCCTCAGCACACAAACTTCGATTTCGTCGTTAAACTTGGCGGACGAAGTTGCAAACGTACACGCCGCGAGTGCTCTCGGAAAATGATAGAGAATAGCGATAGCGGTTCGCGGTTGTTGTCAGGTGTTAAACGTGATACGTGTTAATTAATCGCGCAACTCTCGCGCGCAATACTCCACGAGGTATAAGGCCGCTATTGCGCGACGTTCGCTTTGACGCGTGATCGTTCGATACCGCGGGATTATCCCGAGGAGATCTCGTTAACTTGCACGGGGAACTTAAATTAATAAAAATAGAGGAAAGATAGTATGGCGTGAAATAAATTTAGCCGGCATAGTTTTTAATACATCGGACTCTCGTTCTCGAGCGCGCGCGCTCTGCTACGTTATTTATACGTAAGACGAGGAGGAGTGCTCCGAGGATACGATTATATGCGTAGGCACGTCGCGTCTTGTGCCGGAATCTTGGCCATTAAATTTGGCGACGAGCCAATTCCGAAGAACATGAAAGAGCAATTCGACGAAGGATTTTTTGGTACACCATGTACATACACGAACAGATTTTCAAGAATTGCCTAAGATAATTCTCTAATCGAGGAGTAGATATCGGCATTCTGCGACAATTGAGACTATTTATTCATCTCATACACCCCAATAATATTTTAGAAACTGAAATATACCGTTAAAAACTTTGTTTCATTTCTAGTAAAATTTACTTATTTTTTAAATTTATTTCTACGTATTTAGTAATTTAATTTATTTTAATTTATTTATTAATTTATTTTGCTCTCTCCTTAGCAAGGTAGGCTTTAGTGTGATAATCTATGCCTGCACTGTTAGAGACATAATAAAATTGAAAAGAATTTAAGGTAAAAGTATCAATTCCCGGATATGTATATAATCCTGAACATTTTTATCGTTTTGGTCTTTTAATAATTCTGTAACCGCGGAATAGATCGATATTCCGCAGCAATTGACTATTCTTTCATTTCACATGCACCATTTATGCTCTGAGAACTAAAATATGCTCAAAATATTATTTCCCTTTACGTAGCCAAGAAGGAGACTTGATTTAGAGCAATATTTTTTAACTGCACACATCCATCTATTCCTTATTTCTACTTATCTAGTTAATATCCTTGTAATTATATTGCCTCTCTCTAATTGACTTTACATCCTCGTTATCTAAATGTCCCTCTAATCTCCTTTCATAATCTTCTTAATTTCTACCAAATATTTACCCTTCAGTTTACATAACCAAGAAAGAAACTTGATTTAGAACAATATTTTTTAACTACACACATCCATCCACTCCTTATTTCTACTTATCTAGTTAATACCCTTGTAATTACATTGCCTCTCTCTAATTGACTTTACATCCTCGTTATCTAAATGCCCCTCTAATCTCCTTTCATAATCTTCTTAATTTCTACCAAATATTTACCCTTCAGTTTACATAACCAAGAAAGAAACTTGATTTAGAACAATATTTTTTAACTACACACATCCATCCACTCCTTATTTCTACTTATCTAGTTAATACCCTTGTAATTACATTGCCTCTCTCTAATTGACTTTACATCCTCGTTATCTAAATGCCCCTCTAATCTCCTTTCATAATCTTCTTAATTTCTACCAAATATTTACCCTATCTACACCTTCTCTTCTTCCTCCATCCCTTGTATACTTTTGCTTTCTATTACCATCTATTATATGTTTCCTTTATCGATAATTTTCTCTGCATTACCATATCAATTTAAACTTGTCTGCATTACCTACACTTAACTACCTTATGACGCTGTAACTTCTATTACCTATGCACTTTTTCGTTCTGAATTTTGCTTCCCTACCTAACCTTGTTTCGCTTTTACTTACACACAATTTGCGCACTCATTCCTACATAATTAATTTTTTTACATAATTCTCTCTGTATTTAACTCAGTATAATAAAAAATCACTCCATATTCACGCATCACGTTAACCAACCATCCACACGCTATTTAATCAAAATGTGCTATTAAAAATTTGCTATATTTTTAGTAAGATTTATTATAGAAAAATTATATTAAAATCAACAATTATTTCCTTGATGGATACATTAACATATTTACTTAAATTTACATCTCTTTATTTAAATCAAATATTGTTTACCTGATTTAAATAATCAATATTTGGTTTAAGTAAAGAGAATGTAGATTTATAAGTTAATATGTTAATGTTATGTTAAAATATTTTAATTCGTCAAGGAAACATTTGTTGATTTTAATATAATTTTTCTCTCAGTGTAGTAAGACAGACTTTACTAACAATCTCCATTCCTACTACTACTAGAAACATATAGTAAAATCGAAAAGTATATATATGGAAAGGGAGAAAAATTATAGTATTCTCTCCGTGTAAATGCATACTGCCGCTCGTGACTCTGGAACACGCGATTAAAATTCGCTGCGGGACATCCAACATGCGTATCGACGCGTATCTAATCTGCAATGGTCGCGTGGCTGTACAACGATTTCGGCCTATCTTGTCCCCTTCTCTCCTCTCTCTGCCGGCAATTGCCCTCGAAAGGTAATGAGATGAGATGGCAGGACACACGGGGGGAGCAGAGACGTGGGAGAGGATCGTTGTCGACGATCGCATCTCGACGTCTCATCGGCGCGCATCCGCCCGGAAAAACAGATTTCTCTCTGCTCTGTCGATGTTCGATCGATCAAAAATTACTTTGCGGTACCAATCCCGGGGCCGGAGGAAGAGAAACGCACATAGGCGAACATAGGCTCAGCGATACAGTTGACACTAAGTACTTCGTGAGGAAAGACGGGGAATATTTTGTTCGTCTCATTTCAGCGACGCTGCGCCGCCGTCTAAGTTACTTGTTTTCTTTTTCTCTTTAACCCGGAAACTCGAAACTTTACGTTGTCTTTCTAACTTCGTGAGCATTCGTGAGCCTAACGAGCTTTATCTGTGACCAATTTTGGAGCACGCGACTTTACTAAAGGATAGATAGAAATATCAGTGATCAGCGGCCTTGTTAAACGGCACAGTTGTATACGGAAAGAATATTCTTTTTTTTTTTCATATAAATTCATGCCAATTTTACTATGTTTCCAGTGGCACAGAAATAAGTTATCAGTAAGGTCTATCTTGCCAAGGAGAGTAAACTTGCACTGTGAATTTCGCTAGAAACATACACTAAAAGAAGAAATATCTAAACAATAAAAAATATTTATTCGGTGGGTACTGATAACATATTTATTTAAAATTCTTTTATTTAAATACAATAAACAATTGCTTTCATTAAAAAGCTTTTAGGAGATGTACATTCTCCTACTTGAAAAATATCTTTTATATATATATATATATATATATATATATATATATATATATATATATATATGTATAAATACATTATTATATATAGCACCCATCGAATAAATATACTTATTTCTTTTTAGGTATTTTTATCTTACTTCTTTTAGGTATTTTTTCTTTTAGTGTAGTAAATTTTTTAATAGCACTTCTTTTAGATATTTTTTCTTTTAGTGTAACATTTTTTAATAGCATTTCACTTTTTAAAGTATAAACACAAAATTCTAGAATACTTTTAAATACTCAGAAGAATATTATTAAATTCTCAGATCCTCTAGATCAGCCATTATTTACTCTCAGTGTGTATTTCGCTTTTCCATTTAACTTGCCGTCATTATTCCCCGATCACACGGAGGCCCGTTAATGATTTCAATGGAACCGGGGCGTTGATGTCACGGCAACTTTGCACACTCATTGTCCTACAAATCGGCGTCAGAATTCGCTTCTCCATGTTTCGATCAATGGCGTTTCCTCGTCGAACTGCTCTCTCTCGCGCGCGACTGATCATTTAATAAAATTCCCCATCGAGGATTCATCAGGTCGCCGCAATTTCTCAAGAATATTCGTTGCTCCGGCGGTCGAACCGTTAAGAGTTTTATTACATCAGGAAAAGCACGTCAACGTGACGTGATCGCGAGCAGTTGTAGCAGCAGCGACCGGACATTTGGCGATTTTTGCAAAATCTCCCTTTCTCACGTGACTTCGGGGAAGGTGAGGAGTGAAGGAATACACACTCTCTACTACTGTACTCTATCGTCTGGGCGCGGTGACCTATGATAAAGGTTAACGCTGCCCCACATTGCCATTAATAAATAGGTGTTGAAGAATCGATAATCATCCACACATGCACGGTTTCACGGCGAAGCAGGTATCGTTTATTGTGGGAAAGCCGGCACCTGTTTTAAATTACCGAACGTCGTCGAATTCGCCGCGATTTCGCGACTGCGAATAAAATTTCGAGCTCGTTCGCCTCTAAGCAGGGTTGGGCAAATATGTATTTGAAAGTAACCAAGATATATATTTAAATATATATCTTACTTAAATACAATATATAAATTTAAATATATTTTTCAGATATTTTTAAATACTTTTAAATACGTATTTGCCCAACCTTGCCTCTAAGACACTCGAAGAGGGACTGAGGAAGTAGGTTCCGAATATATGCGAATATATGCGAAGAAGAAATCGGGTGTACAGAGAAATATCGTACAGAGAAGCAGCTACTGTAAAATGTTAATTCGTGAAGGAAAGAAGCGAATAAGTCCGGTCGAAATAGAGCAGAAAGGTCCACGACAAGAAGCGAGTTCGAGGAAGTTTCGATCGCCTTCCGGTAGTTATACTTAGTTCTGTTTATACTGTTTGGCAGTTTTAATTATATCTCGTCCAACGACGCGGATGCGACGTTTCGGATAAAAATAATCATGCTTCGCGCAAAAGAGAGAGAGAAAGAAAGAGAGAGATATGGATCTCAAAGCCTTACCGAATGGATTATGGAAGCCCTAACCATCCAGCCGACTCATCTATCGAAACCTTGCAGCATATTTTCATTGATGCGACGAGTGCCGGCGCTGCTGGAAATATTTTACGACGGCGAGGTTTATTTTTGCGCTGCGCACTCTCTTTTTCTCTCTCCGTTTTCAAGTCATTGATCACAATTCATTAATTTGACAACGATCCTACACGGAGAAAGATTTAGTTGGATCGACCAAATGTCTGGTAAAACGTGAACGAACCGGAAATACCGTTTGAGAAACTATCAGAATTCTATTCAAGTCAACACAATTTTTGAATTGTCTCAAACAGAATTCTGGTAATATAATATATTTGAACCGAAATTTTTTAATTAGTATATTACTGGAAATCTCATTGAAACCCGAATGCTCTGTTTCGTGCACATGTCAATATATTATGTTACTGTACCATATTTATTCGTCGTTCACACGATGAATATCACATTTGCTCGGCGAACTGTCCTGAGAAACTCGGATGTTTCCTCTGGTCCGAATCATAAATAACTTCCGTTTTTCCCCTCTTATTTTTCCTTATTTTTTTATAGTGTGCGCAAATCAATACCAGCCGGCGAGAGCACAGGTGGCCTCGCATTTTAAGATCGTGTTCTTCCGCGGCGCTGTAAATAGCGGAACATTTCTACCCTGAGGGGTGAAAAATACGATCTCGGAACACACAAGAGTGCGCGAGAAACAACTGCGCCTGCCACGGGGCCCCGTTCGCCCCGGGTCGCACTTCCCTTCGAGAAACAAGTCGCGGGAATTCCATTTTATCTATTTATTGTTAGTTATTCTTTCGCAAAAGTACTCAAAAAAAGGGAGATACGTACTGGGTGTCCGATAACTCGTATCGGAGCTGCGGTGTGCAGATAGATTAGGTCGTCAATCAATATGACCGCGGCGAGATACAAGAAGCTTTGACTTTAACTCAAAATCTTACATGGTTCTTCGCGAAATGAGGAATTTTTGGTTTATTTTGACCTAATCTGTC
>NW_022639455.1:2657368-2659410 GCF_010583005.1 Odontomachus brunneus | reverse complement strand
TAACAAAATCTTTTCGTTATTATATAGACAACAAAAAGACTTGCTAAGAGTACTAATCACTATTTGCTGGATATAATTTGCTGAATCTACAAATTATTTTGCTATAAGAACCATGATGGATTTAAGCAGTTGCAGTTTTGCTCCAATAGCAAATAAATTTGCTAAGGATACATTATTTTGCATCAATAGCAAATTACGTGATTCTTAAGACAAATATACTCAACAAATTTTTTCTATCCTAGCAACGAAACTACTTCTGCTCTGATAATAAATAATTTCCTGAGTCGAAATTTTGATGCTACTTTGACGCTTTTAAGAATAGTTTGCGCCTACTTAGACGGTTTATAGCCTAGGTAAAACCTACTTTGACGATATTGATAATCATTAACTTCTCTTTTGAACCTTTAACTCTATCTTGTCAAAATTCTGACGCTACTTTGACGCTCTTAAAAACAGTTTGAGCTTAGATAATGTACAACCTAGGTGAAACCTATTTTGACGATATTGACACTCATTTCCGAATCGAAATTTTAACCCTATGTTGAACCTTGAATTCTATAAAATATATATATATATATATATATATATATATATATATATATATATATATTCTATGTAGGACCTAAAGCTTCAATAGAGATTCACAATTGAACTTACTTTGCTTTCTAAGATCCTACTTATACAACCTACTTTGAGGCTAAAGCAAGCGAAAGCGGAAATTTCAGACATCATCAGGGTCAAAGTAGGAGTAAATTATATCATTAGAATTAAACCTACTTTGCTATCTTAGCTCCTACTACGGTGCAAAATTCAAGGTTCAATATAGGGTCAAAATTTCAGTTACACGACATTTTCCCGAAAACTAGATGAAAAATGTTGGTACCAACAAAAACCTAAGTAACACAATTTTAATTTCTACGGATTAGTGACAGTTATTTGACACATATACGCGCAAATGTCAAAACGACTCCGCAAAATTCATGGACTTGCTACTTCAACAGTATCACTAATCCGCAGAAATTAAAATTGTTGCCTACAGGTTTTTGTTGGTACCACCATTTTCCCGCCGAGTTTTCGGGAAAATGTCGTGTAACCAAAATTTCGACTCGGGTTGTAAAGTTAGTTACGTCAACTAAATTTTTTTCATGTCACTGCGAATGTGCAGTAGCAACGACGATTTTGCTGAAAGAGCAAAATTATTTTTCTCCGTGTATACCGCAGCTTCGACACGAGTTATCGCGAGTACATTCTGTACATCCGCGTTACCCTCGTCGGAAGTTACTTTTCCGAACCCGACCGGACGGCGACACGAACTTCTCCCTGATAGTTCGATCTCGATCCCGCTCGTTCACGAATCTCCTGTCTGAGACCCAGTTTCAATTGCGTGTTACAGCAGCTTCATTCGGAATACAGGAGCACGTACACATGGCACGAGTACACGGGACCGCATCAAGAGCATACGGTTGTGCGACGCGCGCCGCAGCCGCCACCATCGAGTAAGTGACATTGATCATTGTAAGGCAGACACAGCGCACATTTTCTCTCGTTGTACTTTAGCGGAACGTTAATCCTAAACGGTCGAGGACGGCTCGCTCACCGATTTGCCGGCGTTTATTCGTGTCCGAATGAGACACCTTTGCACGCACGGCAATGAGCGAGCAGCGGAGTGAGCCGTCGCCACGCGCGAAACGAATTGGGGACGCGTCGGAAGTGTGTCGTTTTCATTGGAAAAGGGAAGGAAAAGAAAGAAAAAAAGGAGAAAGGGGATACAACAGTGATGTGTGTAAATCTTGTAAATTCGACGCCTTGTAAAATCCCCGGCGGAGAAGGGCATCGGAGGCTGTTCGTACTGTTTAGGCTTGACGCGGTTAGTAAACTGTCGTGTTACTCGAGCGTGAATCGGCCGATTTGCCAGTCGTATTCGCCGACTTTGTTGTTCCACACAAGGCGTAATTTTTTCCACTTCGGCGAGAACGCTCCCGCCGGATACAGAGAAGATGGGATAACGACGGGAATAAAGAAAAAAAAAAAAAAAAAAAAAA
>NW_022639455.1:2636713-2657356 GCF_010583005.1 Odontomachus brunneus | reverse complement strand
AAAAAAAAAAAAAAAAAAAAAAAAAAATACAAAAGAGGAATAGACGCACGTACGACGATGCACGCTCTCGAAAACGTTCTACTCGCTGAACTACTTTCTTTTATGTTTGTTTCTTTACTTTTTTTTTTCTTACATTAGTTTTGTAAGGGTGTCCTTAGTGATCTCGTTTACTCGTGTTATATATACTACTCGTGTTATATCGTAAACGCACTCGCTCTTCACGTCACGTTTTTATCATCCCGTTCACTTCATAACACACGTAACATACACGTACACGTACCGCGTGCGATTCTCGTGCGATTCTCGTGCGATACACGTATGTGTGATGTGTTTTATCCCCTTTATATATATTTCATCCGTATATATATACACACACACACACACACACACACATATACATACCCACATTTATGATAAAGCTAAGTCTCTGTTTGTATATTTATCTGTCTGTTTGTTTGAAACGGTAACGCGATTGAGAACTGCTGAACGAAGTCTGTCTGGAAATCTTTAACGAGTAGATACGATATATATATACACATATATATCCTTCCACGGTTACATCATTACCGATAATAATCTCTATGGAACGACTACACCGGGTTATCAGTTATCGATCCTTGTTTAATTCCTCGTCGCGTTTTTAGCTAAGATTGGACTAGGCGATGACACGACGAGCTCCAACCGGGATGTTATACCCACCGCCGCACAGTGCTCAAAACAGCCGAAAACGTGGCCAAAATCCATCTTTTCATACTTTTTTTTAAATCATTATGATATTATTTTTTGTTAGTTTTAAGTTTTACTAAACTTCCCTAACGTTTTAGTCCAAAAGAACCCCATTTACGAAAGCTATAAGGGCACAAAGTTCATGAAAATAGGAAATCTCTTTATGATTTTCACCAGCCATAATCAGTGTCACAATTGTAATTCTGTTCACCGGGTTGTTTGTATCTAACACAACCAGATCTTTTCATTGTTATTTAGTAATATCATTTGTGCTTCTAAAAATACCATTAGTTATTTAATTGTCATTACAATTAATAGAAATAAACATTTCTTAAATACATCAAAATAGCATTATTGTATAAGATATAAATCTAATGAAATATTGCGATTCAAAGTCCCCGTCGTGAGTCGGCGCAATGAAGCAAACAGAATTTAAAACTACATTATATATAAAAAGAAATAAGAAAAAGTTTATCTGCGCTAAACTGCGACGGACTACTTTAATTACTGCATGAAGTTAACAGTTCGCTCCGAAACTGAAAATCGATATATATATATATATATATTCTGGATGTAATCTTTTAATATTTTTCATTCTTAGTCGAAGTTTATTTGAATATTATTGCTATAATAATCTTCTGAATGACTTATTTAGTAATAATTTATGAAATATTTATTAAACATATTTAATTTAATTTTTAATAATATTTTTAATAATTTTTAATTTTTAATAATGTTTTTCTAGTATAGTAAAAAATATTTTTTGCGGCCTAAAAGATCTATAACAAGAAAAGTAAGTTTTTCTAATTTCATGTCGCGAGATTTTTATCTGTCTGGTTTTTATAATTATGTCCTTTTCGATAAATTGGAACGGTTGACTCGACTTACGGTTTATTCGCTCACGACGCGACGGTCGTTCGCGTCTCCCGACGGAGACGAGGCGATCTGCGGGAGAAGAGAGAACTCGGGGATCCTTATTTTTCTTATACGCACCTAAAAACACACTCAAAGTGCAAAAAGATGTGCAAAATCCGACCGTGGTAATCTCCACGTGGTGCACATCGGGTAACGCTAATGCTATTACCGGCGGTAATAGCTTTTAATATACACTTAGAATTAATATTATACTAATTAATATTATACTAATTAATACTGTATTATATTAATTAAATTGCATAAGAATCATAAACAACTAAATTGAAGTTATAAACCACACGGAAAAAAAAGATTTGGTTGAATTAACCAAATATCTAGACATGTTTGGTTAAATAACCAAACATGTCTGGTTAGTCTACCAAAAATCTTGTTAACTTAAACAGAATTCGAGTTACTTCAATCGAAATTTCTGGATCGTTCATATTCGACCAGATATTTGGTTAATTCAACTCTTTTCCGTGCATGATTTAGAGTGATCTAAATAAGTACATAATTTTGACCACGTTTTCGGCTGTTTTGATTACTGTGCACCGTGTGTATTCGTATGTTCATAACGTGTCATCGCGTACCTACCCGTCTTCTCCTCTCCGTGTCGCGCGAATTTCTCACCTCAGCCTGTGTCTCTGTGCAAACGAGTTATAAAGTAGACATTTATCCCACACGGACCGATCTCGAGCGGACGGCTTTCTCTCTCTCTCTCTCTCTCTCTTGAGTACAAATGTCATCGAATCAGTGTAGATGTCCCGTCATTCCTCTCGCCATTTGCACGTGATTATGTCTGCTAGAACGCGATCCTCGTGGAAAGCCGAGTTAGGAGGCAGCTACGTGATTCGACAGAAGAGAAGATAAAAAAACGCGGTATCTTTAGCTCAGACATTTTTCCACGTCTTGATTGTGGACACAGAAATGAGAGAGAAACCTCTTTGTGGGATATGAAGTTCATTGCTGCGAAATAAAATTTACTCCCGCGAAGTAAAGCTTATTCCTGTGGAGAGACGGACTCTGCGCAAATAAATTTTCCAGCATTAATTTTTTTTCTCAATATAAATGAAGCAATCAGTGCGAAACATAACCGGTACGGGGCAAGCGTAGCGAAGCGATTTAATTTCAAGAGGTAGAAGGAATATATTCAGTGCCGAAAGATGAGAGGTCACGACAAGGGTCATTAAGTTTCCATCGGGAGAGAAGCTGGAATAGGAATTTCCTCGAGAATAGACTATTGCTCGGAATTTCCTATATGATTCGAGGAATCCGGGGAATTTGTTTGGGATCCGCAGGGCGCCTTTGTCGAGCGTAACACGGACGACAGCGAATAAGCAACGGCGAAAAGGCGGGCGCTTTTCTATTTTATTTTCCTCAAAGGGCCGCCGGTAAATACGAAATATATAGACGTGCGTTTTATTTCTTTCTCTCTCTCTCTCTCTCTCTCTCTCTCTCTTGACGAAAATAAAGGCGCAAATATTAGTAAATCCATCGCGCTCACATATGGCGACGCGTCCGCCGTCGGGAACGTCGCCACGCCGATCGTTGATCTGTCCAGGTAGTCGTCGGCTCGAATTTAATCGTCCGCGACCTCGTTTCGCCGCGAGAGGAAATTCTCCGCGAGAGCGATTCTCCGTGTAAGGCAATTTGGCCCAGGCGATGAATTCCGCGCCGTTGACTTTCCCATCTTGACGTCGCGCTTATACCTAGCGGCCCGAGGCAAGCCCGACCTCGTGGCCGATCGAATTCCTCCACTTCTCCTACCTCTCGTCATTTTTATTGCGGTAGACGTGCCGCTCTCGCGAGGAAGATCGGTATCGGTAATTATTTTCGTCGTTAATGCGATTCCCCGCGTCGATATCCCGTGGTCGAGACTGTACGAGACCAGTCACCGGCTTTTGAAACCAGAGTCCTTTGCCGTAAGGTGGAAATATCGACGTTTGGACACTAATCATGTTGGCACCCAACCCTGCACGGAAAAGAAAAAATATGGTGCCGAAAACATTTAGTTGTAAGCGACACACTGAGAGAAAAGATCTGATAAAAAATTAACAAATATTTCCGAATAAAATGCCGATAAATTTTTCAGGATCTCCGAGATTAGGATATCCGATTAAATTTAATCGAATACTTTCGATGATAATGACATTTCGTCGGATAAACCGATCAAAAAATTATGAACCAATATTTCTCATCGGATATTTCGGATACAAAAATTTGATTTATGCGCGAATCGACCATACTGTTTCTTCGGCGTGAGTATTCTTATTGTTTTGGTCTCTGAATACGAATATTTAAACTTTCAATATAGGGAGAACATATATACTTACATTGAGAAAGAATATGTACATATATCTTGCGTTAAAAGTTTAAATTTTCGCATTGAAAAGCCAAAACAGCAAGAATATCCAGAGTTAGGTAGCAGTGTTCAGACATCGGTACTGTCGCCTCAAAGAATAAGAGAAGAGTCCGGGATTTGGTGGTTCTTTGGTGAGTCGAGGGGAAGTGAGCCATGTCCTGTCGACGATTCTCCGCGGCGAAGACCACACACGCGCCTATATTCAGTCACGGCTGTTACACTTCGCGATCAGAAGCGTGTAATCTCGATCACGATGGGGAGAGTCGGTCGGTGAAAGACGCAGGTAGCGGGAGGAAAGTGATAGACGACGAAAAAGTAATAAGCGAGAGGAGAAAAGAGAGAACGGTGCCAGCTGCGAATTTTGATTGCAGCGAAGCAACCGAGCGCGAAGCTACAATCGGCCAAGTCAACCGAGGATGAGAACAGCGAAGGTAAGACGAACGATTGCGGAGCAACGCCCAAAATCTCTCTCATTCCGGGTTTGTTTTCGCTCACGTAACTCACCCCGGCGGAGAAACAACCCGGCCCCCGCTCTGCTCTGCCCGTACATATTAACCCGCCATTAGTTTGCTGGCTGACGAGAAAGAGCTTGTAGCTGAGTGTCAACTCCTTCACTGGGCGCAATATCGCAACGCTTTCAGTAGAATAGAACTCCAAGTCCAGCTTGTTCGAATCACTGTCGATACATGCGTCTCACTCCTACCTGCAGTCAAGTGCATTCTAAACGCGCGTGCAATGACGATTTGCGAAATGGCTTGTGCGAAATGGCTTCCCTTGACATATTTCAAAACGTACCATTCGACACTCAGTTGAAAAACTGTCTTGCGAGAATCAAGGAATCAAGTGCTACCACCCGGAAAAGTATCCGGACATTTTTGTTTTGGTCTTTATAAATTTCCAATGTGTGTGTGTGTGTGTGTGTGTGTGTGTGTGTAAAACATATGTATATATATATGTTATATTGAAAGTTTAAATATGTTAGTGTTTAAAGACCAAAACAATAAGAAAGTCTAGATACGTGTGCGGCAATTGGCGTAACTTAAACAGACTCTGAAGAAAACAACAAACAAACAATGCCAACAAGACCTAGCGTAAATTTTGGTGCGAAATTGTGTATAAGTTACGTATTCTATAATATTATACATAAGATAAATCAAGATCAAGATATTTATTATTACAGACTTTTTAGCTTTTCAGTCTAGTTCAAGGAAAGACGCGTCTACAATAATATCTCAGTCTTGGTTTATTATGAAATGATATATCAAGTATGATATGTATACAATCTCGCCCCAAGATCTGTGCTAGCTTTTACTTGCTCTGTTTGTTTGTTGTTTCAATTAGTGTACTCTTCCATCTTGTTCAAGAGTAAATTCTCTCCCTCACTGGACGTCGGCTGCGTTTCGAAGTGCGTGGTAAAAAATCATTCGAAACCGTTTCGCAAACGAGTATACATTTTTTATGTATATTACACATTTGCTGACATTTCCAAGTATATATATATATATATATATATATATATATATATATATATATAAAATCGAGGACATGTAGTCGCGCAGACATCATTAGTCTTGCGATAGTTTTATTGGCTGCTCAGAGGATGGAAACAGTGAAAGGGTTGATTAAAAGCGTTCGGTTGTTGCGAGAGTTCTCTCGGGCTTTGCGTAATTACATATCCTTGGAAAGAGGAGGAAAGGAGAGAAGAAGGAAAAAGAAGAAAAAGCAGTCGTGAGAGTTCGAGGAGGTGAAAGGATATATTTGAACTCTTCCGCGCAACGAACGATCTAAATATTTGAGGACTCCGAGAACACAAAGTTCCTTTCAATTCCGCGTGGAAGTTTCATCCCTCTTAACGTAAAAACCGACGGAGAGAACTCTTCGGGACAATGCGATTCGCGATTGATTGCTAGTAGATCATCCCTTACTGACAAATCGTACGCCTCTCTGCAGATCGCCCTCTTTCTCCTCCCCCTCCCCCTTCTGCCTCTGCCCTCCACACATACATACACACACAAACACACATACATACCACACTTGTTTTCGTTTCTTTCTCCTTTTGTCTCGACGCTCGCATTTGCATAGAACGCGCGATGGCTTCCGGCGTCGATGTCCTCTCGCGCATTCGCAGGAATAGAGAGCCGCGTCTATATACGTCTCCTTCTTCGACTCCGTGGATAAATCATCGCCGTCGACGGCCGCTCGCGGAATCGACCGGTGTTTGTTACGTGCGCGCGACCGGAAAAAAGTCAACGTTCGCGAAAAATCGCGCATCATTGGCGCTCGTAGCGATTCTCACCGCGGCATGCACGCCGCTCGAGTGCATTCGGCCGCGGGACCGCTCGAGTGCTGCTGGCGGACCCTCGCAAATCATCGGCGCTATCTCGTTCTCGCATCTGCGTCGAAATATCTCTATCTTCTAACCGACTTGTCCGATACACAGGATGGCGCACGATATATACATTTATATATATATATATATATGTATATATGTATGTATATATATACATATACACACGTAAATATATATATATATATATATATATATATATATATATATATGTATATATATGTGTGTGTGTGTGATATACGGTGCTGTCTCGCATATTTACCTGCACGAAAGTTACCGAGCGCTTGGCCCATAGATACATGTATCCTCCCCTTGGACTTCAGGCCGATTGTAGTAGCGATTAATCGTTGCAATTGAATCATGCATACGAATAGGATATACGACGGCAATATGGCGAGTCGCTGAATATCTGTAATATCATACCACTTTCGGCATTCAGTAACCGATAGCAGGCCCGATATCGAGATTATTCGTGGGAACGGAAGCGCGCGAAACTGACCGTCCCGCAAATGTGTTGTACGATACAAGTGCGATTATATCTGTGACACATTTTGCTGCATCGCGAACTTGTCTCTCCCTCTCTCTCTCTCTCTCTCTCTTTCTCTCTCTCTCGATAGTAGGATAGTGAAATATACGATAATATTGTCATGTTTATTAAATAAGTAAACGCGAAAGCATAATATTTCTTTTGGAAGATGAATGCAGAATTGTCGCACTCGCCTACATCGCATTTAAACATAGACTTACAGGTCGAGTAACGGAAAAAAAAGCCTAAGCAAGGATTTATTTGAACTGACTCCAAGAGCATCATGCGAAATATTAAAGAGAATTAATAATATCAGATATTTATCAACTAATAATTACGTGACGCTATTGAAGAATAATGACGATTTATTCGGTGCTCGTGTAGCGAAAAAGTGATCCGATCGCGGGGAGATAAATGCGCAGCGCGGTACGTAACTAGCTTGTCGCAATTGCCCTAATTAGCTCTACTCCCAGTTCATTCCTCGGATGCATGATTCAATTAGATCGCCGCAAAGAAACTTCACCGCTTCTTCTGCCCGAATTCTTCCAAGTATCGCCCCCAGCTCGTGATTAGTCGACGATTAATCGTCACCGCAATCGGAGGGAGGTCAGTGCGCGATCGGAAATCTTCATCGCGCACCCGTCCGCCCGTCAGAATTCTTTTTGGGAAATGCGAATTTTCCTCTTTTCTTCCTTTCTATCAACAATTCTATCCTTTACAATATCTTTTACGTCGGTCGAGCGACGAGGCCCTCGAAAATTTACGATTCGTTCCGAGACGTCACGGCTCAAGAGCAAAAATACGGAATTTGTCAGTCAATGTCGCGAGTCGCGACCCACTTCACCGAGAGCGACGATCGCATATGCTATTCTCAAGGCGAATGTTATACCTGGCCACGCTGTTCGACACGCTTCCCCGACAGCGAGCGTCGATTTTCCGAATGTGTATTCCGCAGAGTGTATTCCGCAGAGTGGAAAGATCCAACACGGAAAAAAAAGGTTTGAATTAACCAAATATCTGGTCGAATATGAACGATGCAGAAATTCCGATTGAAGTAATCCGAATTCTGTTTAAGTCAACCAAAAATCTTGTTAACTTAAACAGAATTCAGGTTACTTCAATCGAAATTTCTGGATCGTTCATATTCGACCAGATATTTGATTAATTCAACCAAACCTTTTTTTCCGTGAAGATAATGGTCTTAATTATGGGTCATTTAAAATTAGAGTAGGCTTTCAGTCATTTACACAAATTCGAAGATCGAACATTAAAACTGTTGACACCAGTATAGACAACTGACATCATAGTTGCACAACAAAATTATTAGATTTTGAATATTATAAATTGTTTATTGTAAATCGTTAAAAAAATAATTAAAAATATTTATGTTTCAAATTATGGATCGGCAAATATTACATGCTCGTATAACGGTACCTAATATACGATACCTTAATTAGATACCTTAATTAGAATTCTCTTTTAATTAGGTATACGATACCTAATTTTATATTAATAACGTCCATATTGACGTTTAGTCTATATAGAATATTGATATACGTGGTTATGCGAAAGGTGCGTGGCCTCAGGCCGGTTCTACATTAGTTGCAAATCGCAAGATCGTAAGAAAATTTACCAATCACGGTCGATCGTTCTTTTTACAACCAAAGAAGAATTGACTGTGATTGGTAAATTTTCTTGCGACCTTGAGACTCTAACTAATGTAGAACGACTCTAATACAGAGATAGCGTGAGTTTGGCTTTATCTTTCTTGCAGTATTTCATCGTACTCATACACTGTCCTCCTCTTCAGCTGTACACACTGAGAGAAAAATTACCTTAAAATCAACAAATATTTCTTTGGTGGCTGCCATTAACATATTTATTTAAATCTAAATTCTTTTTATTTAAATCAAATATTGTTTATCTGATTTAAGTAAATAATATTTGGTTTAAATAAAGAGAATTTAGATTTAAATAAATATGTTAATGGCATCCATCAAAGAAATATTTGTTGATTTTAAGGTAATTTTTCCCTCAGTGCACATCTATCCCTTTATCTTCCTTCTATCCGATCTCTTCACTGCTCTCTTATTTCTTCTTTATCCTCCTTCTTCTCCCAATTTTCTTCCATATCTTGTTAGTTTCATTACTCCACTTCCTATTGACTCCAAGTGAACTGAAGTGATTCATCTACCTTTTTCTTCGCTTCCTATATATTCCCTTTAACTCACATCACCGAGAAGTTTTCCATATTCTATAACCTTCCTCTTATTCTTACACCTCATCGTTTTTACTTGCACAGCACCTATCCCACCAATCCTTGTGTCATCCTTCTTCCGTATATCTCTATTTTATTTCCTTACCCTTATCTAACAACCAAAACTTTTCTCTTCATTTCTTGTATCCTCTTCTTTCTCAATTTCTTATGTATTTCTGTCTTCTATTACTATCTATTACATATTTCCTTTGTATTATCATAATAATTTCAGCTTACCTGCATTACTTACATTATACTAATGTGCTCGTTTCGAATATTAAGTTGTGGCGTCATTGTGATACAAATATATTTTGTTTTACTTTAACTTACTGCATCAGTTCAGACAGTTCAGTTAAAAGGAACAGGCTTGAAGACTTGGCCAAATTCGCGTTAGTTCTGTATCAGGTCACGTACTTTTCGAACGTATCACGTATGTGGCACAATCTGCTGGTGGCTTCACAAATTTACAGAATAGTTGAAGCATTTGATATCCTATACATACTTTTCTTAAATATTAAGAACGTCTGTGAATACAATTCTAGAATATAATTGTAAAAAAAACTAAGGAATATAAAAGAAGTTTTTCCCGTGTGTTTTCATCGTATAATGTGTACCTTTTTAATAAAAGCACTAGCAAACTAAGTTTGACACGAAACTGGAGCTCGACCCGCAATTGGGACTGTTACTTAATTTACGACAGTTCTCGGGAGTGAGCCAGAACGACTCGTCGTTTACACAGGAATTGCGCGAATCAAGGGAGAAACGAGAGCCTTTGTTCGGGGCCGCCGCAGCTCGCCGTAGCGAAACGCAGGTGCGATTGCCGTGGTGGACAAGACGATAATAAAAAGGTCGCGCTGATACGACCAAAGAGAATAACGATCGCTACGTAGTTCGATGGTAATCGAGGAAATACGCTTGCGCGCCTGTGTGCGCTCGTGTCAGCCGCGACACGCTCACAAGATCCAATTGAAATGCCGCACATGTCGCGATAACACTAAATTACCTCGACCAGTGCCATTAGCATTAATTGTCGAGTGTTGAACCGCGTGTCATAATTCGCGCGCGAGGGCGCGTGGGCGGTAATACTCACGTCGTACGTGCGAGTAATGCTCGCAAAGAAGCTTCCTTTCCGATTTCTTTTTCTCTCGGCGCGCCATAGACGTGAGTTTTTAATCCGTCCTTGATTAACGTGCCACGATCGATCGTTCTAATGGGGATTACCGCGCGACTGTGCTTTTACGATTTTATTTCAGCTGATCAGCGCGACTCTGGATACTCCCAATTAAAGGAATATGGCCTACATATCTGTATGTAAAAGTGATAAATACAGTCCGCGATTGACGTCAAAATGTAACGTCGAATTGAATATTCCAGAGACTTTTTTATACGACACAGTCATTTTACTCGAAAATTTGATGTATTTTACTAAAAAAAAATTGCTGTGTTTGTAATGAAATTTACTGTATTTCTTGCACAGAGAAAAAAGTATCTAGAAAATAAGAAATATTCACATTCGATGGGTACTAATGTGACATATTTACTTCGTACTAATATATATTTCTTTATATTGAGAAAAAATTATTTTCAGATAAGAAAATATATATGTTCTTAAAGCGCTCGTTGTCTTTCACGAAAATAATTGTTTATTTTTGAGCAAAAGAGTTTATATTTCAGCTCGCCGAATAAACGTTATTTATTTCGTTTCTAGTTAGATTAACGTTAGATATTTTGTTTCTCGGTGTGGTAAAATAGACCTTATTGACAGTCTACTCGTGCGCTATTAAAGAACTGCATTGCATAGCAAAATTTGTGATTATTATGAAAGCAGAAACTGTAATATTCTTTCCGTGTGGTGTGCCGAATATTCAGAATATAATTCTTAATCGTGTTTCCGGTGAACGGTTAGTTGCATCTGATATCGCGTCGTGCTTTACCAGAGCTTCCGGCAAAAATGCCGCGCGATATCCGTTCGCCAAATGTTCCTCCCCTCCCCCTCTATTTCTCTATCTATCTATTTCTCTCTCTCTCTCTCTCTCTCTCTCTCTCTCTCTCTCTCTCTCTCTCGCTTCAATATCGCATCCGAAGTTGTTTGAGAGTCGTTCGTCCGATCGCTTATCGTGCGACAGAACGCGAGCGCAGCAGCTGAGCGATAATTGATTCGCACTCGGCGAATTGAGGCGTAAGAGAGAGGCTTTATTGAGACCGCGGGCTTATCATTCGACGTCGACCGTTGATAGGGTACGGAAATCCCGGTTCCCCTGCTCCCCTCCTTGCCACAGTCGATAGCATCCCGTACAAAAGTACACGCCGACATCGGCGCATCGGTGCGCCGCGGATGGCAAGAGGATCAGGCTGCGGGATCGTGCCGCGCGGATTTTTCATATTTCGTGCAGGCGAGAACGCGAGTCCGATTCGCGCGTTTGAGGTAGTTGCTTCACAAACCGATCTTTTCTCATTTTGACAGTCCACGTTGATCGATATGCGATCGACATCGTGTGCGCAATTAGAAAAAGATCGACCACGTCGCAACTGACAAAGTAAATCTACCCAAAAGTTACACTCCGATTTCTTTCTAATTTGGTACAAATGTAGAAGTACAAAAAATATTTAGGTCATATTTTTTCACTTTGGTTCGCTTTGAGTTTCACGGATAATTTATAGCTTTTTAGTGTTCTCACTCCTATCATCAACAAGTGCAACAAAAATGCATAAGAAATAAAATTGAATACAAGATATAGACATTTTTGATTTGCTGATTATGAATATGAAGTCAAATGTATAAAATTATTTGTATAAATAATAAAATGTTTAAACAAAACATGTAAAAAGTTAAAAAAATTATTTATACAAATACTTTCGCGGTTTGGCCGAGATTTGAACCATTTTTTACTAATTTAACACAGATTTGAGATATTTTGGAATCTCAGTTAAAGAAATTTAGAATGGTTCGTATCTCAGTTATGCCGATTTTGTTAAAATTTTAATTAAATTTGTAGGATTTCTCTCTCTTTCTCTTTCTCGGTTGGCCCGAGATTTAAACCATTTTTGACTAATTTAGCACAGATTTAAAATATTTTGGTTGGAATCTCGGCTAAAGAAATTTGTCAAATGTGTAAAATTATTTGTATAAATAATAAAATGTTTAAACAAAACATGTGAAAAGTTAAAAAAAATTATTTATACGAATGATTTCTTGGTTTGGTCGAGATTCAAATCATTTTTGACTAATTTAACACAGATTTGAAATATTTCAGTTGGAATCTCGGCTAAAGAAATTTAAAATGGTACGTGTTTCAGCTCTGCCGATTTTGTTAAAATTTTAATTAAAATTGCCGAATTCCCTCGGTTTGGCCAAGATTCAAACCATTTTTGACTAATTTAGCATAGATTTGAAATATTTCGATTGGAATCTCGGCTAAAAAAATTTAGAATGGTTCGTGTCTCAGGTATGCCGATTTTGTGAAAATTATTTAACTACATCTTATATTCAATTTTATTTCTTATGCATTTTTGTTGTACTTGTTGATAATAGGAGTGAGAAACTAAAAAAACTATAAACTGCCCGTGAAACTCAAAGTGGACCAAAATGAAAAACCAAATCACTTTTACAACTTTAATGAGAAACAAGAAGGCGATAACAGAGACTTCTAAAGTAACTTGTAAAGATATAAAAAAATTACAAGAGCGTCTAGTTTTCAAAAAATTGATACATAAAGTACACAATTGTGGTAACGTACTACAGCTAGCTTGTAATGATTTCGTGACACTTTATATTTATCTTTGGTGCCTTTTGATTAAATAATCTTCTTAAAGATAGGATGTTTTAAGTCATCTCAAGAATCTACAATTAATATGTAAAAATGCAAGGAATACGGTAAAATAGGAAATGGAAAAATCTAACGTCGTGGTTGGTCCAATAGCGTGCATGAGTGTGCGTCTATCGATGCGTATGATTCATTTACAAACGTATGCCTAACAACACGGGCAGTCCCAGCCAAAAGTGTCAAGTACGTCAGAACGTGTAAAACGATTGTTTCTTTGCAGATCCTTAAACATTATGTAAGTTTGCTCGATATTCTCTTGCTATAACGTATCGAAGCGCTTAACTCGTATTTATAAACAGATTCAGCACAGATCCGTAGAGCTTCTTCGTGTGTTACATATTAACCCATTACTTAGCACAACTTTCTAGCAATATCGTCGCGAAACAACTACCTTAACGATGAATCTCTGTGGGCGAAATAACTGGCTCGAAAAGACAAATAAAGGACAACTCGTTCGTTTTACCGATGCGGGAACGAGAGCGATCGTGTTTTTGGAATTCTGTCGCGAGGACGAGAACAACTGTCGCGCCCGCATCCCGCATCCTCGACGTGGCGCGTTCGTCTAGAATTTTAATCCGTATGAGATGAGACTCGCTCGTTAACGAGAAAATTTCGTTCGGATCTCGATAAACGGGACATTTATCGAACTCTGTGTTTCTTTCTCTCTCTCTTGACTCAATAATTTTTCATAGCAGGTCTGTATTTCATTGGTAATGCTAATTAATTAACCGCCGCGCGAATTCGAAGAATTATCCTGCGGGGAAAAAATCAGTTCTGCAAATTCATACGTCATGCGGATCGCGGAACTTTGGCGAGCACGATATTTCATCGAATTAAAAGGGGAATCTGATTTATAGAGCTAAAATATCGAATTTTCAAAAGTTGTCTTAATCGATAGTAGTACTATCTTAGAATATACTCTTAAAGTTTTAGGCCGAAATTAAAAGTACTTTTCGAGTTACAGCTTGAAGATTATGCGTCGAACATTGAATGCAGGCATGAAAATTGTCGAAATTGCTTCTTTTATTGCCGTCTTTATTATGTGTCTTCAATGAAGGATATAGCAGTATATTGAAGATGATGAATATGTTAGATATTAGAATTGGGTTGCAAGCTCAAAATTTTGCCCATTCATACGACGAACAGTGACTTGTGAGGCAGCGGCGCCGCAGCCTAAGCAACTCAAAAAAAGTTCGAACAACGCGTAGAATGGAATTAACGGTTTAGAATGTGTGTTCTATGAAGAAGCTGAAGGATTATTATATCGCGGATTTGGTATCGCAGATTAGATCTGTGACTGCTACAAATGATACTTTTGTGTTCCGCAACTTTAAACGCGATTTTCTTGTACTGTTTCTAGGCTTGTTTTGTAGCTGATTAGTTCCTTTTTTAGATGCGCCTAAATGTTTTTGAAAAACGTTACATTAGACTAATTTTTTTGTAACCCAAAGTCGAAATTTTTTTATAAAAATCGTAACTTTTCTTTCAAAGTCGTTGAAAGTTATCAATTTTTGCTTTTCTTGTAAAATTTTTGGTTCAACTAGAAAGTAATTACGTACAATTAACAAAAATAATTGTTTTTTTTGTCTGAGATAAAAATTACAATCGTTACAGTGTACACAGTGGAACAACTGCAGCAGTTTGCTCACTTGGCTCCATTTTTTTAACAAATAATCAATATCTTTTTATGAAAAAATTATTTCATAGAGATAAAATATGTAATAAAACACCCCTAAAATTTGAAAGTGATTGGTTTTATTCTAGCTGAGAAAAAAATTTCTAAAAATCATACATTCTTCTATCTCCTGAACCAGGTTCCATTTTTTAAACAAATAATCAATATCTTTTTATGAAAAAATTATTTCATAGAGATAAAATATGTAATAAAACACCCCTAAAATTTGAAAGTGATTGGTTTTATTCTAGCTGAGAAAAAAATGTCTAAAAGTCATACATTCTTCTATCTCCTAAACCAGGTTCCCCCCTTGGCTCCATTTTTTAAACAAATAATCAATATCTTTTTATGAAAAAATTATTTCATAGAGATAAAATATGTAATAAAACACTCCTAAAATTTGAAAGTGATTGGTTTTATTCTAGCTTCTAAAAGTCATACATTTCAAAGTCAAAATTTCTAAAAGTCATACATTCTTCCTAAGCCAGGTTCCCCCCTTAACGAGACACGTGGATCCTCTGCGTTTTAACGACCTCGATCTCCGAGGTCGACGGGGCCATCGCTTACGATAAAAGGAAAATCAGCGAGTCTTCTCTCCGCGGACTGTTTCGCGAATCTCGCGCGCGATACAGTGAGACGTCGTGTACTCGCCGGCGGTTAAAACGGCACTGAGCATCGCTACGCCTACGTAATGACGTATACGACTCGCGTACTCGCATCGATCCCACGTATGCACCTCGCTGCCGTCGGCAGCGAACCGTAAAAATAGCGCGGCTAAACGCGGAGAATCGTCTCCGCGACGTGGTTAAACGGAAATAACGCGCCGCGCTTGATTTGTACACAATACCGCGCGCCCGTCTTTCACGGGCGACCTGTTTCGCCGTTTTCCGAAAAATATCGACGCTATCAGTCGCGTCGCGACGGCGGCCCCGCCTCGGGAAATCTGCGCGCGGAAGGTCGGCCCGCGGCTGAGATTCCAGATACCGATCGTGCGTATCTTCTCCTCGGGCTCGTGAAAAGTGGAAAGTTTCGCGCGAGAATGCCCGCACCTCGATTGTTCGGGAAGTTACATGATCGCCAAAGTCGTCGAGTTCGCGTGAAACTTTTCACGTTTCCGCCTTTAAGAGGAAGTTAACACCGCTTTGCCATCCCGAAGCGAGAAAAAATGTAAAGCACTACACGCGAATCTCCGCGAGATTGCCGTGACGTGGAACGTCTCAACGTTCGAGCCAGCGACTCGAACAACGAATTCGAACGGAGGATCTCACCTAGGATCACCTATCCAGATAGCACAAATGTCCAAAATCAAGTTATAAGACGTCTTTAAGACATCTTTAAGATAATACCTTATAAACTTGTCTTAAAGATGTCTTAAAGATGTTTTAAAGACGTCTTATGACCCGATTTTGGACATCGTGTCGCTGGGTAGGCACACAACATAACGCGATAGCCTTAACATTTAGCAGCAATCTGCTTCCAAACGAATTTCTCGATTGCGCGCGAAACGTGTCTACGTATTTGTGCAGCGTAATTCCTGATTATTTCCTGGAAGCGGCCCCGTAGGAATAATCAACATTTATGATGCACGAGTGTGTACACACATTGCGCGTAATTGAGAAATTCGTTTGGAACTGGATTCAGTAAATGTTAATAAGGTCTATTGTGCCGGATCGTGTACGTACGCTGCGAGAAAGCGCGTGAAGATTTATGTGTGGGATAGGAAGTTTATTTCTGTGAAGTAAAATTTATCTGTGTGAATAAACTTTATATTCCACAAATGAACGTTCAAGCATTCTTCTCTCAGTGTGCGATGAGAGAAGGAATATTCAAGAGTTAACGAATATTTATTCGCGATGGGTACTTGCAACGTACACCGAGAAAAAAACTGGAAAATTTATCTGTGTGGGACATAAAGTTTATTTTTCTGCGACTTTATATCCCGCAAATAAATTTTCAAACATTTTTTTTCTCAACATTTATTCATATTAATAGTGAAGTATCATATTAATGTGAAGCATTTTTCGAATAAGAAAGCATTGGTGAAACCATAATTGCTTTCTCTGACAGTAATTTTTTATTCTATTAAAATGTTTTGCTCTATTTAAATGAAAGAATTGAAGCAAACATATAATTACTACCCAACGAATAAATATTTCTTATCTTTTAGATGTTTTTTCTCTCGCAGAGTGTAGTAGACTCAATCGACGAGAAAGAGAGAGAACAGCCAGGATATACAGTTAATGGGAACATCATTCTTCTCTCTTTCTCTGTGTGTCTCCGTGACTCTCGATCATTATCGCTTGCTCGCTCGTGTTACACCCGCTTTTCCGAGAGCTTTCCCCGCATGGCGCTTGTCAGAGTTGCCTCCCGATTTTAGCACCGAGAGACCGAATGTAAGTCTCTCTTACGCACACATAGAAGTCATATTATTCCGACATAAACATCCCCGCTTACGAATTCTCCAGCAATCTCTCGCGATTTTCTCGTTGTGCTTTTTTTGTCGTAGTAAGTGTAGCGGCTTCCGTGTCTGTTTTGCTTGCGATCACGCTTGGGAAGTCAGTCGGAACTTCACGGTGTCCCGATCGTTGGAATTGTTTTCTGTCACCCAGACGGACTTGCATAATAAGGTATATCCGTAATTGTCAACTCTCGCGAATTGCAAGTGGTAGATGTTAAGAGAAAATGAGACATTAATTCGCGACTCTCGTTCCGATGTCAGTAAATTTAATGAACTGTCCGAGGCGCGCGCGCGGAATGAGGACAAGAAAAAAAGAGAAAAGATCTCGCACAAACTCTGTGTTACGTAAAGAATGTGATCCGGAACGAAAAGCTCACAGACTTCGAGACGTTTCAACGATCACACGCATTTGTATATGATCGAGAGACCGGACGAAGCGATGACGTGTCGAAGTTAGCTTCGAGAGGGGCGAGGAGGACGACTGCTTTGATGACCACGTGAATCTTGCAGGGCCGACTCTGGAGCCACCGTTACCCAGGCGAAAGAAATATCCGGAGCTCGCTTACAAGACACACGAATTCATCACCGCGGCGGACGGCGGTGGCATCGATGCCGTCGACTCGAACGTCGTAGCTGACAAAGTCCGGGTATGAGTCGATGATCCTTCCATCTAGACACGATCGATAAGTGCGCGCGTAAATGTGCTAGCTAGCTCTCGGTTGTTGACGAAAAACCGCGAACCGTGAACAACACCTCCATCGACTTGTGTCGGTTGACACGCGCTACACGCGTTGATACAATTAAAAGCGCGAAGGTAGACACACACACTCTCTCTCTCTTGTCGCCTCCGAAAAGCGATCGGCCGGGATCTCGAGACTGAAATTTCGACTCTCACCGCAGGAGGTTACAGCGACATCGGCACTGCCACCGAGTCAGCTCAGCAAGGCGATATCTCGTATCAGCACCGAGTACCGGCTGCAGTTCGCCTGGCCTAGGAGACCGCAGCTGACAAATGGGGAGACTCTGGCGCCGGTTCCTGCGGCGGGTGGTCCTACGGGCACCGCGGGCCCGCCCAGGAAGTCTCTCAGCATGGGAGCCCTTAAGCAGGGCATGGCGCCCAGTGGACCTGCTCCGGTTCACAAGAAGCGGCCCGGCGACTTCGATCACAAGCGCGATGGTATTGTTTCAGCGTGATAATTCACTTTCGAGCTATACCCAAGGATGCCGATTCAATAAGGCCCGATCTATTAGGTCTGTACAACTTTGCTTCCGCCGTTTTTTTTCCGAAATTCGAGGCTTTATTGTAAAAAACTGGTTATACATTTATGATTCAAAGTATTGTCCATCGCTGGCCACTACTTTCTCCCATCTTTCGGGCAGCGTACGAATCCCGCGTCGCAAAAATTGGTCATCTTTTGAGGCGATCCACGAATCGATCCAATTTTTTACTTCTTCATAAGACCGGAAGTGCTGGTCAGCCAGGTCGTGTGCAATTGATCGAAACAAGTGATAGTCAGAGAGAGCAACGTCTGGAGAATACAGCGGGTGGGGTAGGACTTCTCATTTCAATGTTTCCAAGTATGTCTTGACCACTTTCGCAACATGGGGTCGAGCATTGTCATGCTGCAAAATCACTTTATCGTGTCTCTCGTTGTATTGCGGCCGTTTGTCTTTCAATGCTCGGCTTAAACGCGTCAATTGCGTTTGATACCGATCGCCTGTGATTGTTTCAGTTGGTTTTAACAGCTCATAATACACTACGCCGAGCTGGTCTCACCAAATACAGAACATGACCTTGGAGCCGTGAATATTCGGTTTGGCCGTCGACGTGGAAGCATGGCCGGGAACTCCCCATGATTTTCTGCGCTTGGGGTTATCGTAATGAACCCATTTTTCGTCCCCAGTCACAATGCGATGCAGAAATCCCTTCCGTCTTTGCCTTTCAAGCAGCTGTTCACAAGCAAACAAACGCCGTTCAACATCTCTCGGCTTCAATTCGTACGGCACCCAATTTCCTTGCTTCTGAATCATTCCCATGGCTTTGAGGTGTTTTGAAATGGCTTGTTGAGTCACTCCCAATGATCGTGCCAATTCTTCTTGATTTTGACACGAGTCTTGATCAAGTAATGCCTCCAATTCTGCATCTTCGAAAACCTTCTCTCTTCCACCGCTATGCCGGTCTTCGACGTCAAAATCATCGTTCTTGAAGCGTTGAAATCACTCACGACACGTTCTTTCACTAATAGCGGCCTCACCATAAGTATTTGAGAGCATTCGGTGAGCCTCAGCTGCAGATTTCTTCATATTGAAGCAGAAAATTAAAATCTCCCGCAAATGACGAGAATTTGGCTCGTAAACTGACATTTTCAATCGAGAATAACTTTATGATGCAGACACAAATCGACTAATGTTTCTATGGGGTTATGTTGACAGATGCCCAAGTTTATTGCATGACGTCTATGATCTATTTATTTCGACCATCACTTACCGCTAAAGCCATCTATAGGAAAACGGCGGAAGCGAAGTTGTACACCTAATACAATAGATGGAGTAAGGAGTAGGAGTAGGAGTAAGACGAAATGGAAATAATTATTTCGCTTACTCCCTTAAAAGTTTGCCTGTATACATCACATGGAGTAAGCCTGAATTAAGTAGTAAGAGCTGAAGTAAGGAGCTGGAGTAAGCGAAATAAATTATTTCCATTTCGTCTTACTCCTACTCCTACTCCTTACTCCATCTATTGTAGGGCTGCGTTCGGAAACGTCACTCGAGTACTCTTCCTCTCTTTTTATCTCACTCTTGTATCTCGCTCACTCCAACGTAACGGGTACACTTGGGTGACGTTTCCGAACGCAGTCTAGATTGAGCCTTACATTTGCAGCACGCTGACAGTGCGTAGAAGGGATGGCTTCCATGTATGCCCTGTTCGCGTGCGCCTCTCATTTCGGCTGAAGTGTGGCTGAAGTAAGAGGCTGAAGTAAGAACTGAATCGCATCCCTGGCTATACCTCAAAAAATATCATCTCACTCCTGGAATAAGCGGAACTCTCTTATGCAGCGTGTCTGACGACACATATAAATAAGTCTCGCGTGTGTGTGTAAATTAGGTCAGACTAAATAAACAATTTCTCTGCCACTTTGCGAACAGCTAAGAACTAGATGAATTCCCTTTCGATGAAAGTTTTCACTTGAAATATGGAATTACGGGAAAAAGTACTGATTAGAGTTTTCTTTTCTGGGTAATTTTAACGGAAATACTGTGCGCGTACGATCTCGGCCGGTCGCATTATTCAAAGTACGTCCCCTGGGGGCATTTTTTCGCAGGGGTCCAAGCGTCCGAACTGGAACCACTGGTGGGCGGCACTGGGACCGACACGATCGACGGCACGGTACCAGAGGGCGACGAGCGCGAGGAGGATCTGTCGGATTTGAAAATATCTTTCAGGTCAGATCGCCAGCCCGGGGGCGCAGTGGGCATGGTTTCTCGCGTGAAAGACCAAAAAGAAACGAAAAGAAAAATCGAGAATTCGGTATCCCCGCGTAGGGGAGGGGGG
>NW_022639455.1:2622599-2636703 GCF_010583005.1 Odontomachus brunneus | reverse complement strand
GGGGGGGGGGGGGGGGGGGGGAGCATAGTAGTTAAACGAGGAAGCGAAAAGTGCATCTACGACGATCCCCGATCGGTGTGAAGACGCGTCATACCGCGACGCGACACGACCGTTACGCGATCATTACACGTGAGACTGACTTATTTGCAGGGGTAAAAGGTCAGGTAGAACCGTGCGGATATCGGACGATAGGAAGGGGCCGGCGAAATCGCAGGCGAAACCATTTCCTACGGCGGAGGTGATCGAGCTCCGGCGACTCGCCGACGAGTACAAGGTAATCCGTGGCAGACGCGGATTCGGTCCCCCCGATCGAATCGAAACTCTTCGAGGTTATCGCGCCGGCTCCCTGTCCTCCTGTCCCGTAGTCTTCCGTCACCTCCTCATCCCCGCGGTTTCTCGTGTGGTATTCCCCGCGTATCCTCCGCGCACTCGGCGGTACGAGCGTTCGATCGACCGACCGACCGACCCGAGCATTCGACGACGTTCATGCGAACCCGCGGACGAACTCCCGATCGTCGAGATCATGCATGTTTCGTGGCCTTTGTCCTGTCGCAATGCCCTTTACGGCGACGATCACCGCGGGAATTCAATCGCGCCGCGTCGCGTGCTTCGCGAACCGAGCTACTTTTTGTTCACGTCAATACGCGACACGATAATGCACCGCGTCTGACAACACGGCAACCGATCGCGAAGGTAGAACCTTTCGATCACTCGGCTCAACCAGTCGCAATTACACAACACAGTCGACTCGCGATCGTTGCGCAACCGCGCACCCTCAGCCCGACTGTCGCGTTGTGCGACTTCGCAGCGGCCTGTATGAAGTTAACCCCCCACTTTTCAAATTTAATAATTTTGACAGTTGTGCTAATTTGTGCTAGGTTTGTGCTACATTGTGCTCGAATTATAAATTTTTAATACGAAAAATGAGCAAGAAAAATGGAAAAAACCGTTTTTTTGGTAGCCCCCCACTTTTCGATTTTCGAAATTTTTTTTATTGTGTTAGGTTGTGCTAAGTTGTGCTAACATTGTGCTAAAGTAGTATCTTCGAAAAATAATCACGAAAGAAATAAAACGAAAAAAACGATTTTAGGCAAAAAAGAAGAAAAGTAAGATTTACACTCGTATAAGTCAACCAAACGATATACAATTATATATCTGAGTTGTGCTAGCTTAGCACAAGTCAGCACAAATTTCAATTTCGCCAGCACAAGAATCTAAAGGGCACTTTACTCTTGAACGCGGCCCTTCGCGCTCGCAGTCTGTCATTAATCACCACTTCTAGACTTTGTATTGACTCAGAATTGCATATCTGAGTTGTGCTAGGCTAGCACAAGTTTCAGTTTTGTCAGCACAAGAATCTAAAGAGCACTTTACTCTTGACCGCGGCCCTTCGCGCTCGCAGTCTGTCATTAATCACCACTTCTAGACTTTGTATTGACTCAGAATTGCATATCTGAGTTGTGCTAGGCTAGCACAAGTTTCAGTTTTGTCAGCACAAGAATCTAAAGAGCACTTTACTCTTGACCGCGACCCTTCGCGCTCGCAATCTATGCCATTAATTACTATTTCTAGACTTTGCATCGACTCAGAATTGCATATCTGAGTTGTGCTAGGCTAGCACAACTCAGATATGCAATTCTGAGTCGATACAAAATCTAGAAGTGGTGATTAATGACATAGACTGCGAGCGCCAAAGGCCGCGGTCAAGAGTAAAGTGCCCTTTAGATTCTTGTGTTGGCGAAATTGAAATTTGTGCTGACTTGTGCTAAGCTAGCACAACTCAGATATATAATTGTATATCATTTAGTTGACTTATACGAGTGTAAATCTTACTTTTCTTCTTTTTTGCCTAAAATCGTTTTTTCATTTTATTTCTTTCGTGATTATTTTTCGAAGATACTACTTTAGCACAATGTTAGCACAATTTAGCACAACCTAACACAATAAAAAAAATTTCGAAAATCGAAAAGTGGAGGGCTACAAAAAAACGGTTTTTTCCATTTTTCTTGCTCATTTTTCATATTAAAAATTTATAATTCGAGCACAATGTAGCACAAACCCAGCACAAATCAGCACAATTGTCAAAATTATTAAATTCAAAAAGTGGGAGGCTAACTTCATACAGGCCTTCGCAGCGGGGTTGTCAGAATCCCCGAAGCCTCGAGGCGCTTTCCGCGATCCCGTAATTCCGGCGGTATCATCGCCAGCTCCAAAGTGAAAGTACTCCGAATTCCACATTCTTCTCGGTCTTCGTCACCTGAGCAGGACACTCAGTGTCTTTTTTCAAGCATGCTTTGTATGGTATCCTCTTAAGGCCAAATCACACTAGCGATTGACGATTGACGATTAACGATTGAAGATTAGATTTGGACGAATCAACGAGCTTCAACCTTGGCTTGCTTTGTTTCTATCGTTGGTCAAGTTCCAATTTTCAATCGTCAATCATCAATCGCCAATCGCTAGTGTGATTTGACCTTTAAGCCCGTGTCACACTACGGATTGGAAATTGAGGATTGTGGATTGAAGATTAGATTTCGATGAATTAATGGTCTTGGCCTGCTTGGCTCCAATTGGTCAAGTTCCAATCTTCAAGCCGCAATCCTCTATCTCCAATCCATAGTGTGACACGGGCTTTAGGCCGAGTAGCACCGACGTTTTCGATTAATCAAGCCTGGTTAACTGCATCTAAATGAAGCATACTTAATTTTAAAATTATATATAATTATAATATATAAAATTACGTAATATTGTAATTATTTATAATACTATAGTTATATATATTATGATATTATAATATCTTATATAACGTTACAAAGTAATTGTAAAATCTATTCGCGCATATCTAAGGTGTCCCGAGTTCATTGAGGCGACCTCTTATCCGCAAATTCTTCGACTATCCGAGACGGAAATTGTTCAAGCAATGACCCACTTGTGGAAATTCCTTCATCAACTTGAAATCAGTCCAAAGAGGCCGATACAGCCAAGTTTGGGGGATACCTGATATGTAAAAATCTCTGAAAACAAACGAGCGAACAATTAATTACTATTGTGTGTCGCTCCGTGTATCGTGGATCTCACGTTTCCGCGACTATTCGACTAAACAATTAATTCCTCATATTCAGCCGGAGTTTCTGAAGCGTTAATCGTCGTTGGTGCGACTGGCCTCTTAGGGGGAATTCACAGCTTGGCAGAAAAGTGAAAAATAGGAAAACAGAAATCACGCAGAACTCGTGGAACTGATGGAAAAGCAGAAACTGTCAACTACACTGAGGGAAAAATTACCTTAAATTCAACAAATATTTCTTTGACGGCTGCCATTAACATATTTACTTAAATCTAAATTCTCTATTTAAATCAAGTATTGTTTACCTGATTTAAGTAAATGATATTTGGTTTAAATAAAGAGAATTTAGATTTATAAATAAGTATGTTAATGGCATCCATCAAAGAAATATTTGTTGATTTTAAGGTAATTTTTCCCTCAGTGTAGCTGATCCATCAGCGCGAGTCCTGATTGGCTTCTGCCATTCTGTTCTTCTGTCAAACTGTGAATTCTCCCTCAGTGTATCCCCTTAGGGTGTGTGTGTCTGTGTGTATAGTCTCGACATCCAGCGATAGATTAGATCGCGGCGATAACGACACACAGCTGATACATTTTGGTTTGCATTAGCATCGTGACTGGGGTTGCGGTCTGGCGGCCGAGGACGAGGCTTCGCTGTGGAAACGAGTCTCCAGTAACCATGCGCTCAACGCCCTATCCCTTGCCAGGCCAGTACACTACTCCATCATTTTCCGAGGAGCTCATTGTTGTTCCGCGATCGCCGATTTTCACATCTCGTTCACCGGCCGGGCCGTTCGCGGGCGCGAATTATCCCCATCATTGGCGAGCCGGGAATCCCGCGCCGTTTCGTACTCTGGACGTTACGCAACGGCGACTGGGAAAGAGCGCCGGGAGATTTCAGAGTGGAGACTATCACTCATATCCGCTCGTTCACCCAAGAAAATGTAATCTCGTCCTTAGCGGAATCCTCTTATATATTGCCTGAAGAGGATGCTTCTAGGGAAAATATTCCAAAAGGGATTTTCCAAAGGAAAATATTCTAAGCGTGATATTATTCGTCTTCATTGCATTGAGAAAAGAAATATTTCAAAAGTAAAAAAAAATTTTATTCGTGCAGGTGCTGATAACATGTTTACTTAAAAATCTAAATTCTTTTATTTAAATAGAACAAAAGCAATTACTTTTACGTGAAAAGCTGAGCTTCGAAGAAAATGTATATTTCCTTATTTGAAAAATATATGAAAAAATATATGAAAAATATTTTTTCTCAGTGTAAAAATATGTATATTAGTAAAAATATGTCATTAGCACGCATCGAATAAATATTTTTTATTTGTTAGATATTTTTTCTGTCACTGAGTGTAGATGAGGAATACACTTTCGACAAAAGTTTTCGTTCAGAACATGGGATTGCAGGAAACAGCACTATGCACCTAGAATTCTTTTATATTATAGGATGTTAGAATATTTGGCCATAATTATGCAAGAATGATTTGAATTCGAAACATGACGTTTCGAGAAAAATGATAATTTGATACATGATTTAAAAAGCTTAGATAGCATTAGGTTCTTCGCAATCATTCAAGAAGTCAAGCATTATAAATCTTTTTCTCTACAAGGGTATTCATCGACAAGCTTAATCCTTTAAAAAACAGATAAAAAGACGCAACTAAAAGAAAAGTGTTTTTAACTAATTTTAGGCTTCCATGAGGCTTTTTGTTTTATGTGGAAAAATGTCTGGACTACCCATTGGTAGAAAGCAAAAACTCAAAAATCATAATTTTACGGGTTGGATCGTCTCGATTATGGCCATTTCCCTTTTGTTTTTAGAAGAGGAATCCTCCTGAGGCCGTGTATAAAAAAAATTCCGCCAAGGACGATATCATATTCTTTTGCGTGTTCGAAATTCCGTCAAATTCCAATTTAGAACATGCGAAACGGGAAGAACGCATCTCTCGACCTCGTTCTTCGCGAGAAGATCAGTGATCATTCGGAGACCACTTGCGCAACGCGTCGGGTTGATCTGTCGAACACCGTAACGGCACTTCGAACATCAACTGTCACTCTAGCACACCTCTCAAGGCAACACACACGTACTCGCAATTTTTTGTCGTCTCGAGGGGGTGTCTCGACGCGTCCGACACGGATGCGCCTGAGCCGCTCGCAAGTGTTACCCCGGGCACACACGAGCGCACCGCTCTTCGCTGTCGTCAAGTCACACGTGTTCATTGTGCTCGTCGTGCTGCGATCAATTTGGAAACGTTGTTTCACCGAAATTGCACCGGACGAGCGAGAACGCCCGCTCGCGAGGCTCCACTGAGGACTGTGGCAAATGTGTTCGCACCTTCACACGGGTCCCGTCGTAGTTAGCCTTTTGTTTCTTCCTCGAGCGGGTGCGATAATCGGCCTGACGATCACGCGAACGCATCGATCGGCTGTTTAGATCGGTCACCAAGGAGGAGAAGGAGAAGGAGAACACGAGGAAGGTCGCGCCGATCGCCACGATGGTGACTATGCCGCCGGCGGGTCGACCGTCTTCAGTGCAGGCTAGACCGATTCACGGGATCTTGCAGGACGACATCAAAGCGGTATGCGAGTGTTCCCTCGAGTAGTTGACACCTTTGCGATATCGGCTTAACACCGAGCGCTCGATTTAATCGATCGTCCACTGCAATTTGTGGGATATTTGGCGTTTTCCTTCAGTTCTCCGATTTTATCCGTGTCTATAATGGATGGTCTATAAATACAGTGTTGGGCATTGATTGATGAAAATTTTCTCCGACTAATCGATAAATCAGTCATACATTATCGTCAGATAATACTCTAAATACAAATAATTTAATGAATTAAAAAAATTGTTAATCAGTGTACATAATGAATCACATCGATGTTTAATTAATAACCAATTTCATTAATCGATAAGATTATTTGTGATTTTGCGTATAACGGTTGAACGATTGAATGACTGACTTGCCGATTATTTTAGTCAAAGAGACTTTTTTTACTTAATACTAGACACTATAGAGATATAAAGAGACATTGATAATATTATTATTATTATTAATATGTGCCATCTGTTGCACTTTCGGAGAGAATATTGAAGGATTCTCCTACCTACTGCTGTATCTGATGATGTATTTTGTCGCAGGATAATGATCGAGCCATCGCTCGTGCAAGAAAGGATTTCTTGATCCGCCACCATCTCGATCGTACTACTGGCGTAGGTATGTGATTAATAGCTAAATCAATTCGTCCAAGTAACGTCCGAAAGGCCGACTTAATTAAAAGCGACACAGTGAACGCCGGGAGGTGTCCGACGCTATATTCATCTCCGACGCTGTCGTGAATAATTTCCGACCGTGATATACGTAGACCCGAGGTATAAACTGAAGGACAATTTTCTTCCTGCCAAGGTGATGGCGCACTACTTCCCTCTCCGACGAGAGAGAAGCTGGAGCCCGTTATCCCACGACGGCGCGAGGACACCAAGGAACATCGGGACGAGATTCAGCCGCGAACCAAGTCCAGTCCGAAGAACAGTCCGCGAACTGGACGCTCGCAGAGCCTCGGACCGACCGTCACCGATCGCAGATCGCCTAAACGTCAGCCCCCGCGCGCACCGTCTGTCACTAAAGACGCCAAGGTAAATTACTGTTACACGTACACGAAAGGGAAAAAAAATTCGTGCAACCGAATAGAAACTAGATGAAAATTCACGAGAAGTGATATCTCTGTTACCGAAACCGAAAACGTTTCTCTAGACATTTTAGCTGTATTGCAACTTGGTTGCAATAATTGAGAACAGTGGCGTAGCCAGAAAAAAGTTCCGGGGGGGCTGCAATTTTTATTTTTGACGAGCAAAAAAGATTATTCGAAAAAATTTTTCTCATACTTAGCGTAACCCAGAAAATTAATTTCGGAGGGGAGGCTGTAGCCCCCTCAGCTTCCCCCCTGGCTACGCCACTGACTGAGAACAATTGACCGAGTAGAAAGTCTCTACAGGAATCTTTCTGTTCCCACAAGCGAGTTTTTTATCTGGTTTTTATTCTCATCAGGAGGGCATCGGAAAATTTTTTTCACCGTAGACTTATATAGAGATCGACTGTGCATTCCTATCGGACTGGAGTCGGCATGAGTAAAAGAAGACAATAGAGAGTACAATGTTCTCCTAGTTGCTTTGTCGATGGGAAGAACGGAGAACGAGAAGGAATTGCATAATCCTCTCTTTTTTTATTGAGAGAAAAAATATCTAAAAAATAAAAATCTCAGTGAGCAGCAAGAATTTACTTAAATCCTTTTATTTAAACAGAACAAACAATTGTTTTCATGTAAAGCTAAGGTTTCAAGAAAATGTATATTTCCTTAATTGAAAAATATTTTATATTAGTAATTTTATATTAGTAAATATTATTAACATTCACCGAATAGATGTTTTTTATTCTTTAAATATTTTCTCTCACTATATGTCCCACTCTTTTTTTGTATCCTCTACATCGTCTTCTACAGTGCTGTATGACAGAGAAAGAATCTTATTCAGTGTACCTTTTACTTTTATCCTCAGCTACCTGATAAGAGAATGCGCAGTCTATCTCTAAGGCTATTAATAGTCGTTACTTAAAACTTGTCATACGTGAAATATGAATTAATACGTCAAATCTGAATTTAAAATTAGATGAGAGTTTTTTACTTGAATTAATATATGTGACATTGCCTTTGCAATCGCGATTCAGCTGAGAAGCTCAGGTTTAACTCCAAATTAAGATCTAAGTGTCTTAAGTAAGTTTCTTACAACTTAACAACTGAAGCAAGCTTCAAATAACGACTATTAATACGGATCTAAAAGTCTATGCTGTCGCATCATCAGCGACACACCACGCAAAGACAATCGCGAAACGAATCAATGAACAATTCTTCGATACCTTCTTCCCGTCCTCTCGTCGATCAGTTTCGCGTTTCGTTCAAAGAATTCGGATGGAGAAGTATGTCGAACGGGCGAAAACGGACGGAGAAAGATATCTCGTTACTTTGTGCATTCGCGAGAAATTCCTGGACCAATTAAATCTGTCCGTCGGGAGGAGGAGAAGTTTTCAAATCAAAGGATAAATGTGCCGAAAAGAAAAAAGGAAAAGAGCAAGGAAGGAAGGAAGGAAAGAAAGTATCGGTACCTCGATTACTCGGATAAAGTTCGCGATTGCGTTCTGGTATCTCGTCGGAGTCGGTACACCAAGGGATTTACTTCAGTTTGCCAAGGAGAAGGAGAAGGAGACGAAGGACAAGGAAAAGGAGCAGAAGGAGAGAAGCAGTGAGCCCGAAAGGCATCCACGACCGAGTAAGTAGCGCAAACTGAACGACAATTTCGTTTTAACGTTAGTCGTACTGAGACCCCAGTCGGTTTAGTGCCCAAGGGATTGTAATTCCCCCGAATCGATTGGCGCTCGTAATCTGTCACGAGTCCCCCTTTGCATTTTTGTGCATAAACTGGATTTGAATAGAGTACTTTATATATATACACATAGATATATATCTATATTATGCGACCTTTGGACTGCTGTCTGCTCTTGTGGGCCTCGAAAGCCAAACGTTCGTCGTACATGATTATTATACTTATATACGAATCGTATACGCCAAAGATGCTCACCGCTCGAGAGACTCGCGGGCCTTTTTCTCTATCCTTTGTTCGTTGCGTTAACCTCATTTGCAACGGTGTATAATAAAACGAGATTCCCTCGTTATTAGGATCACCACAGGGGATTTTGTGGCGTTATTATCGCGGCTTCTTATATATGCTATTTTTCCATGTACGCGAGTGTTTCCTTTCAGGGCGTTTCTCGCGCGAGGGGGACGTTTTCTCTCTTTTTCTTTTCTTTTCTTCCTGAATTATTTCACGTTCCCGTAATTAAACGATTGTGTTGCGAATTAAGCTGCAAATGTGTGTAAATAGGCAAAACGGGGACAGTTTCATTTCCCGATCTAAAATGGAAAATACGCTTGAAATTTACGCTGAATCGTACAAACACACGTGTGTGTGTGTGTATGCACACACGCGCGCGCGCGCGATTTTTATTTACCTTTACCGAGATTACTTTCAAATGCATCCGCGCGAGAGTGTTTGCAGCTCGCGGTGAGCGTTGGTTATTACAGTTGCGTCGTCGTTAATGTTTAGGCAGATGCATGATAGTCCTGTCTATTTGTCTCTATCTCTTTGCCTCTGCCTTCAAAACCCCTCGTTTTAGTAATCAGTAGTCGTTTTATACCGTGTATAGACCGTACAAAGTTTCGCGCGACGCATTTATCATTCGTCTTCAACGCGGCCTTCGTGATTAGACAAATAGAAAAAAGAAGATCAACCTACCTCTGTATGATCATCCAGAAAAATACAGTCTTTAGCGTAAATTATCTTTTACATGGAAGATTTTTCCAAGACCAAAAGGAATATATTCTAAGCACGATATTCTTAAAATCAGAGGAATTTTATTTTTCTTCTACAAGTCTTATTCTCTCAATAGAAATTTCTTCTATATTGAGAGAAAAAATATCTGAGAAATAAAAATATTTATTCGTTGAGTGTTAGCAAAACTTATCTACTTATACTAATATGAAGTATTTTTCAAATATAAGAAAAATATGCATTTTTTACAACCTTAATTTTTCATGAAAGCAATTGTTTATTCTATTTAAATAAAATAATTTTTTATTTGAGTAAATATATATATATATATATATATATATATATATATATATCTACCGGAGAAATATCCTTTTTTTCCCTCATTATGGTAAGAGAACATTCTGTTTCAAGTAAACATATTCCTCTTGTGAATCAGAAGGAAAAACAGGATAATATCTAATAGACTTCCAATTAATAATTCATCTCTTTAGAAGAGGAATACTCCTTCAGTAAGAGATTTCACTTAGAATGTGGGATTATAGGAAATAGCATCTTGCAACAATTAAAATTCTTTTTCTAGGGGATGATAGGATATTTTTCTTGCGGTTTTAGAAAGATCCTTTTTTAAAACGTATGTAAGAGAATTTTCGCCAAGAATAAGATTGTATTTTTTGGGGTGATCGAAATCATAGCCATTTGACTAAGTTCCCACATTTGCTCCAACATCCATCGACACGATCGCCATTACATTCGCCTCACCACATAATATCATCGACAAAATAACATACATTGTCATCTGTTCTCGTTGTATGCCTTAGCAATACGGATATTTACAACGTACTTAACGATCACAACTGTTCAGTGTTTTTCTTGTCGTCAATAAAAACCGATCACATCGACTCGATCTGAAAGTTGAACGTTGTCACGTGTGTTACTTAATTAGTCATACGGTGGTTCGATGCGAGGAATGATATCGTAACGTGTGTAATTTGCAACATTAAACATCATGTTAATCGCGATTCGAACAAAGAGAAACGCACACGCATACATACATATATACGCATTCGTCAGTGTCTCTCTTAACTGATCTGTCCAAACGTTCCGGACTGCAGCATCGATGCACGGACGTGTCAACGTGTGTACACAGAGGAAAAAAAGACTACCACTCTAACCTGGCGCGATTCCAATGACGCAAATCACCAGGTCGCGAATGGGTCACGCGTTTTTCATCGCCCATCCGTCGACGATCGGCGCGTCCGCCACTGCATAATTCATGTTTCTCTCGCAATCTACCTCTCTCTCTCTTCCTCCCGACGCGTGCTCGATCATCCTCATCATGCTCCATCATCTCTCGTCATCGCCGTCATCGTAATCGCCTTCGTCATGGCCATCATCGTCATCGGCACCACCATCGCCACCATCATCGTCGTCGTCATCGTTGTCATCGTCATCATCAGCCACCTTCATTACTCGCGTGAGAGATAAACGTTGCGACAATCGTCCCTTCCCATCATGCCTCCATCTAGAGTCCTAAATAAGTAGAAGAACGACATTTGAATAGTTGCGATACATCGAAAAGTCGCCATTGTGTTTCTTCAAATTCAATAGATCTGGTCAATGGGAACTGGTTCCCGGTCATATTGAAAGAAAATATGTGACAGACAAAAGTCACTTCAGAGATTAGGAGAAAATAAAAAATTATATAAATAAAGATACGTCATAACTAATACTTATTTGCTTATAACTTTGACTGTCTACGTCAAGCTGCAGCAAATATTCTCCCGTAACGTCGAATGTGAGTGTGTACCTGTATTATTGTATCTCTACTCGTCCACCATCGTAAGAAACAATATGGCGTTGAATCACGTGATTTAATTGTGACCAATCGGACCGTTTTCTTCAATGCCACTTCTCTATTTACTTAGGGCTCTACCTCCACTCTTTTCGCGGATCCTTTGTCCATGCCTCTTTCTCTCTGTCTCTCTTTCTCTCTATCTCGCGCGTGTTCTCCACCTCACTCTTCCTCGTAAGCTCTACGCGCGAGAATACGCATACACGGGCAGGTGTCGTGATTAGATTGATCAGGAGTGGCAGCGGGTGTTTCAGCCGCGACGGGCCCGAGCCGCGTCCGCTGGAGCATACGGGAACCCTCGACGGTTACCTCGGCGACTGGTTTGTCGACGGGTGTGCCGCCTATACCACCATTACCGCCGCCACCCCCGGGCCCAGGGCCTGCCCCGCTCCACAGGAGGCCCCCGCAAGCCCATCGCAAATGTACGTTCACTGTGCCACGTACCTGCTGCCCGCCTCACGTCGGTCTGACATTTTCAGAAACTGCATACAGCCCACAACCACCACAACCACCACTACCACCACCATTACCCTCCGCCTCCGCCTCCCTCTTTTATACGACTCACCCATCCGCCCTGACTCGAACTCGTTGATCTTGATACATCTTATTAGGCTCACCGTAGACCTTGTATGTAGATCTCCCTCAGAGCGGACTCTCTCCGTGTGAATGATTATGATTATATATTTCCGTTACCTTTATTTACATATATTATATATATATATATATATATATATATATATATATATATATATATACATATATATACATACATATATACAGTCTGCTCCAGGAAAGCTATCGCAAAGTCAGAGACTCGCTGGAGCCTCGCTTAGAGAATCGCTTGAGACGCGTCCGCACTCGAGTATCCGCGGGCTAACGAAGTAACACAGGTTGTAACGTGTGATGAAATAGTTTCAAAGTACTTCTTCGCGTTTCGCGAAGAAGCGCCAAGTTGCAGGCCACGACGAGGCCTCGCTCACACTAATAATTCATCCTGTCGTAAAGGAACTCTGTCGTTGAAAGAACTTTAAATCGACTTCGCGTCGTGAGTCTGTCCGGTTTGCGTCGAGACGATGACAGTCTCGATTTAACGAGCGCGGAGCGTGACGTTTTCGATGCTTGATGATTCGTGAAAACTTAGAGTGAAACAATACATATATATTGCCCGGAGGAAGGCCGCGTACTCGAGCGCGGGCGAACGATTAATCTGTTTCGACAACTCCGAGATGTACAGAGTGAAGCGTGATTTGCGGCGCAACCGGAAAGGAAGCGATTCCTCGCGTGCGGAGACAAGACACATCCGATCTTTCCTCGAGGCTCGGTTTTTCGTAACCATCATGTTTGAATATTATTCGTCAGGTACACTCGGCTACTAAACGGTAGCCACACATTTCTCCGAATGAAGTTGGCAGCCCTCCTGGTTGTCACAACTTGAGAGACACTGCTGATGCGTTCGCGCTACCTAATCAGTCCACGAAGGATTGTATTTAAATCTTCAAAGTCTACAAGTCGGTAATTTAAACTACGGGAGGATAATAATACTTGAATGTTGCATCAAATCAAATTTATTTCTACACTCCTGTCATGACTGACTACAGCGCGAACGCATCAGCATTGTCTCTTAAATTTGTGACAACCAGGAGCGCTGCAATTCCGTTCAGAAAAATGTGCGATCACCGTTTAGCAACCGAGTGTACACAGTGACAGATTTGATGCCGTTGCTCAACATCGACGTGTTGTGACAAAACGATACTCCGCGTTTTCAAGCTCACATTTATGCGCTGGATCTTTCATTGTACCGCGAATCACGTTCCACCCCCTGGACCCAACCCCTAGCCCTTTGCCCACCAGTAACCCCTCCAACAAAAACGACAGAACCTGTAGGAGCGCTCTCGCATCCTCACTTGACAGTGCCTGATAGATTTCAACGAGTGGCGATGCTCGCGTCGTGTCGAAGGCCATTGAATTCGAGCTCGAAAACGAAAATATGCGACACATGTAGTGATGTGTGTGAAAACATGCATGAGTTGTAGTAGGACGTGTTTTTCATCGAGTTTTATTGGATGCATTCATTTATTGGATATTAATTTTATGGTCACGGCAACTATCAGATGAACAGCGAAAGGAAACATTAGAGTTCCTTGTCCGATAAATGTGAGGATGTCGCGAATTTCATCGCGCTTCGACTTACACGCCACACATCGCCACTTGTCTCGACGAAAGCGGGGATCGAAAGCATATGTCGATGTCGAAAGGAGGATCGTCTTGTTTCACGACCGCCTGCAACACAGTTACGTGCTTGAAATTCGATTGCGTCGTCGTAAACAACCAGGTTTTGTTCGGTCTACCGAGCACCAACCGTAATTCGTACGTAACGAGTTGCTCGCAGAACTTACGGCGAATCGAGTAATTGAAATTTGCCCGTCCCTTGGGGGATCCTCAAGATCTTGAGCTTCCCGTGAAAAACAAAAGCTAAGAAGGAAAAAAAGAGAAAAAGAAAAGACAGTCACTCGCCCTCCCTCGCGCGGGGGTGGCTCTCCTGCCGCCTCCCCGTTCGGCACGTTGCGATACTAGCGCGCGGTTCCGACTTCCGCGGTGAGTCCGCAATCGCGCACGACCCGCGGCTAAAGAGATGGCGGTCCGACGGTAATAGCGAGTGCTCGCGCGCGCAAGAAAGCCCCAGGCTCTATTCATCATTGTACTCTTTCTTGTACGGTGTGTTCTAGCCTTCCTCGCGACCACCGCTCCTCCCCATCGCCCTCTTCATCAAGCCAAATCCACTACTACCGCCACCACCACCATC
>NW_022639455.1:2616718-2621656 GCF_010583005.1 Odontomachus brunneus | reverse complement strand
CCATAACCGCCACTAACACCACCACCACCACCACCACCACCACCACCACCACCACCACTACCACCACCGCCACCACCACCGTCACTACCGCTAACACTAGCGCAAGTACCGCCGTAAAACCCCCGATAAAGCATTCGGTTCATACGACCGTCCATCACCTACCTACGTCGGGCGCTGCCGCTGCGGCCAGGCCGGAGCGTGTTAAAGATTTAAGCCGGTGCCGAGGTGCGAACGAGGCTCAGGCAAAATTGGCCCGCGGGCATCCAGCAGCTGCGGCTGCAGCCGCCGGCGATGATCCATCCAAATCATCCTCCGATAGTCGATCCGCGTCAAATCGAGCCGCTACCGCCGCCCAAGCTAGTAAGTAGCATGCTGCCGGTTAAGTCTCGGTCTAGTCTCGTTTATCTTATATTACGTCGTCCAGTTAGCGTGTCTTTTGCTTCGTGTGCTCGCTGTTCTGTGTACATAATACTGTCTCGTATTGTCATAGACGTTGGTTTGTGAAACCCTGGTTGGTGTAAGACCTCTCTCTTTCTCTCTCTCTCTCTCTCTCTGTCTCTCTATCTCTCTCTACTTCTGTCTCTTTCTGTGTATGCCTCTGTGACTCTCACTCACTGATCTGTGTCTCTCGCTGCCTCTCTTCTTCTGGTTCTCTTCCTCTGTTTTCTTTCTTTCTGTACTCTAGCGATTGTCTTTGTCCTTTGTCGTGTTGCATGGTACGTCGTGCGAGCGTCGATTTTGCGAATGCGCGAGATCAGTAGAACATCGTGTCGTCTTTCCTTAGGATACAAGATTAAGGGAAGTTTCTCTAAGGTAACATTTCAGAAACGGTTCGCTTGCTTTTTAACGAACAAAGTGCCAGCACCTCAAGTTGTTACAATTAGAAGTCACTTCTGAAGTGCTGTAGTGAATAAGTGCTTGCTCGGAATTGGATTCTGGTCGAAATAATTCTCTAGAAAGTACAATAGAAATCTAGGGGATAACTGAATTATACTGATCGGAATTCATTCCAAACAAGTCCACAACAATATTCCCGATGTGCACGCGCAAAAATCGATTATGACAAGCGCCGAAATATCGATACATGACGTGACAATAAGTTTAGAAAGAGAAGTTGATTTTAAAGAAAACGTTATTCTCTGAAGTACTTCTAATATATTTCATTAAAGTAAGATTACGTGAGAGATAATGTGCTGAATGCAACAATTGTGACAACTCGAAGTGCTGCAACTTCATTCCATAAAAAAAGTGCGCAAACCGACCGAACATACATTGTTTTCTGGTAAAAATTACAAGGAATGAGGTCAAAGTCACTTTGTCCATCGCAAAGTCTTGCCGGATAATGGCAATTTTATACCATTCGTGGCATTATTTGTGACCCATCGTGGAAAATTGAACGTCGAAACTTTCGTTGAGTCGCGCGCGTCGAACGGAAGATCAACGATCACACTTGCGCTTCTTGTCAAATAACATCTATGGACTCGACACTTCCAATTGAGTTGGATAATCGACGCTCAACTGCACGTACCAACGATCACTTCCCGGCAACGGACACGATACGCGATATCCCTTGAGAAAGTCCTCCTTGAAAAATCGCAATCGCTACATCCAAACTTCTCTGCCAAACACCGAACAACAATCCGTCGTACAGTGTGCAATGAAAAAGTGTTGCAAGAGCGAGTGTCCACATCGATGGAGAGACACGCACGGCACTCTTAACGATTCTTGCAAGATTCTCGCGGAGATCTTATTTCCGCCAGATGCTTTTCCCTGCCACAACGTTTCACTATGTACTCGTACGAAGTGCATAAGCAAGTATCTCGCGCGTACGTCTTCTCCGTGTGCACAGCAGCCGCGAGTCGCAATCTTTTGGATGTGTGTGCTCTGCAAAATTCCCGCGAAGTCGCGAGCGCGGGCCGAGGAAGTTCGGCAGGAACGGAATTGCTCGGAGGAACTTCTGTACCGCGCTACCGGTACTGTACGGCGCCACGAAACGTCGGCAAGTTTCAGAAATTAGGCAAAATGCGCAGCAGACAGAACGACTCCGCACACGATAGTCCACCAATTTTATCGGGCGCATACTTTATTAGACATTTTTGACGTAACTCTACTCGGAAAAAGAGAATTGGTTGAATTAAGCTGAATTCGGGATACAAAGAGTGTATATTTTCCTTCAGCTTACATAGCTAAGAAAGGGTTTTCTTAACCAAGAGGAATCTTGTTCTTTACACTTCATCCGATTTACTTGCACAGCATCTCTCCCACGAGTATTTCTGCCATCTTTCTTACCTTATACCTTTATTTTGCTTCCTTATCCCACCCAATGAAGCTTATCCCAAAGCTTTCCTTTTTATTTCTTATTTCTTCTTCCTCCATTCCTTATATATACTTCTATCTTCTGTTACCATCTATTATAAATCTCCTTTACCCATAATTTCCTTTGCATTACCGTACTAATTTGAGCTTGCCTGCATTACCTGCATTACTCTAACTGCTCATTCCTTATGACGTTGTAATCTCCATTACCTATGCACTTTTTCCGCCCTGAATCCTGCTTTCCCATCTAACGTCTTGTTTCGCCTTCACTTACACACTATCTATTCCCAGCATTTTTATTCCCTTACATAATTTTTCCTCATACTTAACTCAATACTCTAAAATTTTGGTTAAGGTAAGGACAAATTTGACTATATGTGTTCTGGTTAAAATAAGTTTGGTTATAATAATAAAATCATATATTCATATTCAATATTACAAATTGTATTACTTTTTAAAGTTGTTTCTTAACAACTGAAAGTTGTTTTCTTAAGGTGTCAATATATGATTATTTTGTTTGGAATTGTCCATTTAACAGATTTCGATATTATCCTGGTAGAATTCGAATCTTGGACGGATCATGATTCATATTCAATATTGAAAATTGTATTACTTTTTAAACTGAAAGTTGTTTTCTTAAGGTATCAATATATGATTATTTTGTTTGGAATTGTCCATTTAATAGATATTATCCTATTAGAATTCGAATCTTGGACGGATCATGATTCATATTCAATATTGAAAATTGTATTACTTTTTAAACTGAAAGTTGTTTTCTTAAGGAAAGTTGTTTTCTTATATCAATATATGATTATTTTGCTTGGAATTGTCCATTTAACAGATTCGATATTATTCTGGTGGAATTTGAAGCTGAGACGGATCATGATTCGTCTGTCTACGCGCTACGCTATTTCTGCAATTGATAAATCTGTCAGATATTGTCTATCTGTGATGTAACTGGCGTCGAATACCAGAATGTGCGATTATAACAACTAGAAGTTCTGTTCGGTTCAACCAATAGTCCTTAACCAAACATGTTGCATTAATCCAAGCATGCTCTTTTCTCACAACAACCAGACACTTCAATGTTATCACTACATACGTAGTAACCAAACTCTAATCAGTATTGCAACTAAATGCTCTAGTTTGCACACTATCTATCTATCTATCTATCTATTACACCAGACTATCTCGTTATAATAACCAGAAAGTCTGTTACCTTCGCCAGAACTTGCTTAACCTAATATGTCATGTTAATTCAACCAGGATCTCTCTTTCTCCGTGTGATACAATAGCGCTTCCAGTCACTGACGGCGCCTGTCTCGGGATCGATCTCTCGCTAAACGCATCTCTAGCTCGCGCAATACGTGCTCCGTCGTCTGCGAATCCTCTTCCGCGTCATAGAATCGGATAAAGTCCCGCGAATGTCGGGCGCTTCACGCGGTCGTAAAAGCACGGCGGTCGCGTTCCCGGCAAGAAGGATCGCGCAAATCCTATGCAAATCGACTCGAATTATTTTGGAGACGCCCGATTATTCGCTTTCGACTTTTTGGCCGATGCATTATGCATATTGTACGTTTTTTGTATGCGGTGACTCGCAATTCGTGTTCGCTTCGAACACATCGCGCTGTGCAATCTCGGTTCTTCTCGGCATCGAGCAGAAGCTCTCGCGCGCAGAGTGGCTTTAGAGAGCGGACGGAAAGCTGCCTCCGCGTGTAACGTGCGTGATCGAGAAATGAGAGGACGACAGCCGTTAAATACAGTTTTTCGTTCGCTTTTCGAAAGACGGTCATCGGGAGTCCACACTCAGAGAAAAATAACTTGAAAATCTATTTGTTGGATATAGTTTATTTCTGCGAAAGAGACCAAGAGCTGATTTCTATGAATAAACTTTGTATTCCAGAAAAACATTTTCGAGTATTTTTTCTCCGTGCATTTGGCTAGAAGAGTGATTTTCACTGAGATTCGATCGAAAAAACCGAAACGATTTTCTAGCCAGTTTCGAAGAGGGTACACTGAGAGAAGAAACATCTAAAAAATAGAAAAATATTTATTCGGTGATTATTAATAGCATATTTACTTATAAATATTTTTATTTAAGTGGAATAAACAATCGCCTTCATGAAAGGCTTCGAGCAAATGTATATTATTTTGCTTGAAAAATGTTTTGTATTACAAGTAATATGTTGTTAGCACCAACTGAAGATAAACATCTTTCATTTCTTACATGTTTTTCTCTTAGTGTGTATACTCTCGTCGATGCACGTTTGAGGTCTGCGTGAAGGGACACGGTTTATTATTTCCGAATTGTACATCGCGGCTTCATTTGAGGCCGGTAATTGGAGCAACCGCGGCGAGAGTAACATGTGAGTACGAAATGAGATATCTCGATCGCGGGATCTACGCGCGCAGTCAAAAGGGATCGTTTCGGCTTGTCAAAGCGAGAATAACAGACCGTCTGTACGTTTAGTCCTTTGTCAACCTGTTGCGCGACACTCTCACACCTGCACACACGCGCGATATATATATATATATATATATATATATATATATATATATATATTCATATATATATATAACATATATTCACACACACACACACATATATATATATATATATAT
>NW_022639455.1:2606698-2616191 GCF_010583005.1 Odontomachus brunneus | reverse complement strand
ATATATATATATATATATATATATATATATATATGTGTGTGTGTGTGTGTGTGTGTGTGTGTGTGTGTGTGTGTGTGTGTGTGTGTGTGTGTGTGTATGTGTGTGAATATATGTATATATGCATATATGTATGTATATATGAATATATGTATATATGTATGTATATATATATATATATATATATATATATATACATATGTATACAAGATGTCCCACGATCACCGTAAAAGATCTCAACAACGTATACCAGAAGTTGATTAAAGTCAGCGATCCCACCGCGCGGGGATGTCCAGGTCGCGGTGGTTCTCCAGTTCCGATCGATCGGACTCGATCCGCTCTATCGCGTTCTCCCGAGTCTGTAACGGCGAAATCGACCGCGAAAGTTGTCATAGCGGAGCAATTACGCGCAATTACAGGCTGGAACGTGTGCGACATTTAAACAGATCGATCTTAATCGCCTGCAACTCGGAAAATTATCGCGACCTCGAAGTTCCTGCGCACTATATATATATCTGCATTGTTCTCTCCTCTTTCTCTCCATGTTTGTGCATCTATATGTTGTTATACGTATCTTTTTTTTTTTATATATATATTGCATCCTGAGTACGCCAGTATGTACTATCCGGGATATATATACATATGTATTACTATATTCGCAGTGTCTCTAGGTGTAGCCTCTCACTCACACTCGAGGAGAGTTCCGCCTGCACTCGATGTCATGATTAAACCTCTCGATCTTTCGGCCGGGGCGCCGGAGGGAACGCTATGCAAAAACTATCGCGAGGGTAGCTCGCGACATTTATCCGACGACAAGGTCGGCGAAGTCGTCTCGTCGCAGCAGCGCGAAATGTTCCTGTTTTTTAGTCAACTCGTTTTGTGTCAGCCCGACGTGTTCACCCGATGACGTGCTCTGTATATTTTTCTCACGTCGGAGAATAAATTATAACGAGGGAGTCTGATATCTCGACAGCACTTCAGTCTTCAACACTTTCGCCGACGTCGTGTGAGCGCTCACTCACGATCATCCTTCGGAACTTGAAGTTGGCGGAATGAAAAGACCGATAACTTCGATTTTTAATATTTAATTCGGAGATTCCTTACTCCTAATTGAGATCATTTTTCGCCGGCGAGACCGGTCGACGTCGCAGCGGAAGGGTTGCTTTCCCGGTCATCTGTGACTGATCACGTCGGGTTTTGCGCACCGCATCTGTAAAATAAATGTCCCGATGACCGAACTAATAAGAGAGTGCGATCAGTTTTATATTTTTATTAATGAATATTTAATGGAATTACTTAACAAGACTAACGTTTGCACAAGGTGTTGATTTGCCAGCAATCGACAAACGCAATGGGAAATGAGATAATCAATAAATGTCAATTACAATTCTGATGAGATATGTTAGGTTAATGGCGGTTGTATCAGAGTAATGAGCCGAATAATGAATCATGTACTAATTACTGAATGATACAGTGATTGAATGTTCATTAAACAACATCACAAATTAGTATAAAGAAATAGTTTTTAACAAAATTTCAAAAGCTCTCTTCTTTTTGGAAATATTCAAGATAATTATATTATTGATGTTTCTCTCATTGGGACAGTGTTGAATCAGTGGAACCTTAATAGCCGGATTGAAATCGCGACTCAGCCCCTCGAGCGGCACCACCGGTCGTGTAACTTGTAAACTTCTCGTGGCGCTGTAATTGCCGGCAATTCACACACGAAGGTAAATATCCGGGCGTTAACTTGCCAAGTCGATATTCCGACTGCAAGCACGCTGCTGCGACGACAACGGGTGAAGATACGAATTATCCGCGCGCGCGTGGTTCTCGCGAATGATTATTCGGTGTTTTTCTTGCCGAACCTAGTGGCGATTCTATGGACCGAAATTTCCGCGTCGTCGTTATCGTCGTCGTCGTCGTCGTCGTCTAGCAGTCCGATATATAATCGATCCGCGAAGACGAGGACACGCCTGGTTGTAGAAGACTGGCGGATCGAACAGATCGCCGATCGTCCTCGATTTCATCGAGTGCAAGCTTCACGGGGTCACGGGGTGGGAAAGGGGAAGGGCAGGCTCTACGTCGGCATTAAAGCGGCGGTCAAACGTTCCAGTGACGGCCGAGCCCCAGGTAAATGGGGATGTCACCGGCGGGGACTCGAGCGTCGCGTCAACGCCGCCGTCGCAGACAACGCAGGCACCAGCGCCTGTCACGGCAAGTCCGTGGCTGGACGACGAGCCGGTGGTAAAAAGCCCGCCGGAGCCGACCAGGGTGAAGTCGCCGGAGCAGATGATCATGCGCTCGCCGGAACCCGTAAACTGGACCGTGCCCCTCGACACCGGCAAGACCTTCACCGTTACGCAAAACGTCCGAGAGGGTAAGCTGTCATCTTGCATATTCAGTCCCGACGTACCTCTGATTTCCATCGTATCTTTCTCCCTTTTGTCTTCACTCGAAGAAATATCATCTTATCTTTAGCGGAATCCCCTTATATAGGAGAGTGCATAGCGGAACATGGTCTCAAGATTATTCTTCTAAAGTTAGAAAAAAGAGAGAATATTCTACGTTAAAAAAATGCTTGAAAATTTATTTGTGAGATATAAAGTTTATTTCTGCGAAAATCTTTACTCGAAAGAACATAATCTTTACACGGGATTCTTTTACACGTAAGAATATATGCTGGAACATGGCGGCAAGATTATTCTTCTGAAATCAAAAGGAGAGGAAAATATTTTACACTAAAAACAAAATATTTGTGAAAGAAGTAAAGAAATTTATTTGTAGGATATAAAGTTTATTTCTGCAAAATTTTCTGCGAAATCAACTTTATTTCTGTGAACTTAAATGAACTTTGTATTCCATAAATCAATTTTCAAGCATTTTTTTCTCAAATATTTGTGTAAGATAATGTCTGCTAAATTAATAGTTCACTTTATTATTCGAATAGAAATATTCTTTCAGTAAGAGCTTTCGCGTTTAAAATATGGTATCACAGGAAAAAGCACGTTAGAAGCAATTAGAATTCCTTTTTTGGATTTTAAAATATATTTTCCTTTCGGTTTTAGAAGAATTTTCTTGAGACCATATAAGAGAGGATTTCACTGAGAACAAGATTATACTTTTCGGATAATTAATCTTTCTCTAATGAATCATTTATTCAATTGATCTTCCTCTAACTCGAAAGAGAGAGAATCACGTATTCTAATCACGTAATAAATAGAATTATTATACAATTAAATAGTATTATTACGTAATATTATTTGATATTATCATTACATGTGAATAGCCAATTTGCAACGTTTCCGATATCTCCCAATGTCCTGATTTAACTTCTTTTGTCGAAGAGCCCCTAACACGTCCGCATAGCGAGGCGAAGACGTGGGCACCGTCGTCGGTACCATCGGCACCGCAATCAGCACCGCCGGAACTCGCAGCACAGCACAAATCGCAACACTCCCAGCACTCCGGCTACAAGTCGCCCGAAAGCGAGAGCGTTTCGCTCGGTAGTTTTAGCGGCATAAACGGACATAAGGATCTAGACTCGGAAAGAGACAGCCCGTTACCCACGACTGCTCAGGATACTCTCACGAAAGGGGAAAAGGTCAGGAGCGAGTTTATGTTTCTCTTTCAATTATCGTGAAAAGTGAATTATTTATTGTTTCGTTTATATATACGAAGTATGAAAAATATATAAACACAATTTATTCATTAATACAAATAATAATAATGAAAAATATATAAACACAATTTATTCATTAATACATACGTAATAATTAATTTATTAATCAACAGTGTTGACATTCTAATCTTGTTTAGTTCGAGTTATCCTACTCATTTCCGTGTACGATTTCAGGAAGCCGCCGACACCGCAGAAGAGACCAAGGAACGGCATAGCCCGGAGCCGTCGATAAAACCGGTGGCGGGCACCTACCTTAGATGTCTGGAGGATCCAATGTTTGAACTCGAGAGGAAGAAGCAGGAAAGCGGCCGCCTGCCGACCACCACGACTGCGCCGATGACGACGACGACGACGATGACGACAGCGGCAACGACGACAACGGCGTCGCCGTCCGCGCCGCAGCAGAGTTATCGTGTTCTTGAGGCCGAATCACCCCAGACCGGCGGTGGTACCGCAGGCACCGGTGACACTGCGGCTACCACCGGCACTACCGCGGGTGGTTATCACGTCCTGGAAGCGTCCCCGGTGGTGCCAGGCTCGGCGCAACGTTCGTCAGCGAGTGACGTTTTGGAGAAGGCGCGAAATCGCTTCGACAAGTTCTGGGGAAAGGGCAACAACGACACAGAGAATTAGATATCGCGTCCTTTGAAACTGCGGAGAATGGCGAGAAGTAAAGACGAAGGAGGAGAGGAAGAAGTAGGAAGACGCTCCGACGGATTCCACATTCTCGTTGAAGAATCTCTCGTCCCGGAAAGACGGAGTGACTCTTCTCGGGAGAAAGAAAGAGAGAGAGAGAGAGAGAGAGAGAAAGAGGGAGAGAGAAAGAAAGAGAGACCGTCACCCCGTTGTGTCCTACCGTCGAGTAATCTGTCCACTGTGCTTTCGTAGCTTGTAGTTGCTCAGGAAGTGAGGATATCGAAGATGTAGTATGCGAGAGAAGAAGGAAGGAAGAGGAAAGAAAGAGGACGAGTCGAAGTGTCTCTATGAAAGAATTCTCCCCAGCTGATCGCTGACAGGGAAAGATGAGAGATGAGAGAGAGAGAGAGAGAGAGAGAGAGAGAGAGAGAGATATATCTTCAGAAACGAAATCCTATGAGCTTCTTCATTATCCCCATCCTCGAGATGTCGCTTGTTCTGAAAGTATTTATGAACTTCAAACGACGATGTTATTACACGTACTCAACACGCAGCGAAGCAGACTCTCGAAGATCTCGCGATCGTTCAGGTTGGGAAGATGTTCGCGATGTGAGATGCGAAGAGGTGACAAGGGAAACGACGGGAGAGGAGCACAAGTTCGAAGGCGGAAGTGAAACTGGTCGACGCTGTCGGAGAGATCATTCCCGGGACTCGAATTGCAATCGCTCGAAAGCGCACCGCGCGACGTTCGTCCCGATGATTAATCATCGCGCTCTCGTCGAGAACTAATGCGACGTGTAAAGAGTACGTGGCCGGAGCTTTCAACGAAGTTGAAACGCGCGGTCGAAGTAACGCGTCCGATATCTCACGGATCGAGTCGGAACCACATTAGCCGCGGCTTTCACGGAGATGCGAGCTCGGGAGGACAAACAAGGTTCAGCGTCGAACAATCGGTCGTTCTAAAACGACCAAGCTTCCTGCCCTTCTTTCTCAGAAGACAAGAAAGACAGTAGGACAGTATCGTGGATCCGCGGGCGTCGCGTCGTTAGTAATAAAAGACGAAAAAGAAAGAAAAAATAGTTCCAGGCAAGGATACATCAGGGTGAAAGGATCCGACGGATCGACGTCGAGAAGCTTACGACTACGGTGCGTGCAGGTTACGCGTCGGTCTCGTTTAAAACTCGAGGAATCGAACTCGAACGTAACCATTCATACACGCTTACAAGCAACGTATCACATACATATATACAAACAAACATTACACACACACGTACACGAGAAGAATATATTCACATTTTTTCCCTTTTTCGACTGACCAGCGTTTCGAGGTCTTCTAAGCTATCAAACAGAACACGATTGCACACATAAGACATATTATACTCACACGAACACACCTTTAAATACGTACGAGTACGCGTACATATGCATCTATTTGTATTTGCATACGTACACGTGCACACACACATATACATACACAGACACACGCACGCGCAATCTCTCATTGACACGAACATAGAAACAGCGTCTAGACGAGTAACACACGTGAAAACATTATATAGAATATTAAAATAATCCCACGGGATCCGCCGTAGTTAAGCCCGAATTCCTTTTCCATCGATTAAAAAAGAAAAAAGGAAAAAAAAGAAGAAGAAAACTCGAAGCGGAATATCGCGCGAACATCATTAAGTCGAGGGAGATAACGACTCTTGCCGCTATAAATAAATGAAAAAAAAAAAAAGAGAGAAAATCGAGAAGGATGAGTAGCCTTCGGCTTTGTGCGTTTTATATAAGTCTATATACGGAATACAATTATACACAAGCGTATACACGTACGTATACAATTATGGAGTATTGCACTCGCGGGTTAAACAGGAAGTGCGCGGTCGCCACGCCTGGGGATTCCTCGGATCGACGAATGACTCCGGACGCGCTTTACGACGAGAGAGTGCTTACAACGAGGATAGCGTGTCGTATCGCGTTACGTTGCTTTCAATTGCGTTTCCGAGGTTAACGTCTCTTCGTCCCTTTCTCACTGAAGATTCTCTTCTCGTGTATAAAAGGTTCGGCCGCAAGCGAGAATGTTACGTTACGCACGTGGGGAGAAATCCGGGGAATCTCCGGCAGCTCCGCGATCTAGTTTCTTTCTCGAATACGGGGAGAGAACATGAATCTTTTCTCTCTCTCTCTCTCTCTCTCTCTCTCTCTCTCTCTCTCTCTCTCTTTCTCTCTTTCTCTCATTACGTGTGTGTTGTCGCCGCGAAAGAGTTTGCTCCATTCTGAAGCTGAATCTCGACCGTCTCGCGTGTGATTTGATCCTCAGTGCACCGTTGTTGATCATCACCGAAACCGAAGTCGCCGCCAAATTGCGAAGCAAATAATCTTCCTTGATCGCTTTTGAGCGTAACGGCTTTACAAAGTACGTTTTCTATGCTCCGTGTGTAAATTTGCTTCCGCTAATTAAATCCTAATTACGCGAGTGCAGCACCGATCAAACTTCGAAATGTTGACGGAATTGATGTTCTCTCCCTCTCTCTCTTTCTCTCTCTTTCTCTCTCCCTCTCGCGACAAAGCACAATGATTATGTTCAGAGATGCCGAGTGGAAAAAAAAAACGTGAAAAGGGGGAAGAAATCCTTTCTCTACGTTGCTCTGGAAAAAAATCGCTTAATTTGCGTTTTTTTTTCAAAAACGGAAAAGATGTTCGCGAGACTCGCGTTGTAGGTTCAACGCGAACGCGCGAACTGTTCAACAGTCGCCGTCGGAAATTCGCCTCGGGCAAACGGCGAAAAGGAAGGAGAGGAAGGCACGCGATCGCTTCTCGTTTGATCGTTCACCGCTAAAATTCGACGCGAACGGTCGAGACCACAATATTCACGGCCCAATTTAATTTATTCACGGCGTTCGTTCTCCCCGGCGGCCCACCGCTTTCATCGGCGCAAACGATACATACGTAGGCTACTCCCTGCCGACGGAAGTGGGTCGCTCGGGAGCGAGCGTGTTAATCGTCACTATGAAGCGACATGAATTACTTAGCGAGGCGTAGTGTTTTTTTCACACAGAACACACACGATTTAGCGCGTCGAGCATCCCAGCGAAAGATTAAGATTTACCGAAGAGTGTCGCTCTGTATGTGTGAGCGCGTGTGCGTGTATGTTTGTTGCGTGATTGTTATATGTATTACAATAATGAGACGATGATGATGATGATGATGATGATGACGTGAGGGAACGGCGCTATTCTCGATCGACATATGTTGATATTCTATTACACTTCTGAGAACGGACATACGGACTTTTCCCGGAGTCGCAGCAGATTCCGGATTGCGACGAGGAGTCAGGAGGAGACCGTGAAGAACGAAGAAAGAAAGAAAAAAATAAAGAAGGAACGAACGGGCTACCTTCCCGCGCTACGCATGCTCTGCATATTCCTGCATATCCGTCTGATTTCTTAACGCGAACACGTTCCTTCGTACGATTCCTCCTTGAAGAAAGAGACCACGATGACGATGAGAAAAGGTCTACGCATTTCTCTCGAAGAGATCACAAGCTCTCCGATTCTCTCCGTACGAAAATTCGCGACGAAATATATCCCAGGTATATTACACTGTTCTTATCTGGATCTACACGTACGATCGTCCCGGGGACGTGAAGCGAACGAGTGTCTCCGGAGGAGAGAGATGTGCATCTCGAGAACGTTTGCGAGCCCGGCGCGAGAAGGGAGGAACGATCGCGAGATTCGAAGTTTTCATTGCGCTTGAGTATTTAAAAGAACTCACCCGCTCGGAGTTCGGCCTTGAGTTACTGGCGTAAACGTCCATTCCACTTTCAGCGTCCTGCCCGACGAGAATCAAGGGGCTCGGAGAACACACTCGCTCGTCCTCTTCGAAAACGCCGCGAGGCAGGAGGAGGAGGAGGAGGAGGAGCAGGAGAGCAACGGTGGAGCTTTTCTCTATCTCTCTCACGCGCATACGGTACACCACACTCCATCCAGATCCACGTCCAAATGCCAACCAACCGTAGTGAAGCAGTAATAATGATAATAATGATAACGATAATGATACTAAATAATTAATACCGACGTTGTTAAGTATAAGGGGAACGTAAGATGCCGGAGAGCGAGAACAAACCTGATGTGAAATTTGACTGACGATGTGGACGGCAGGATCCAGGATGACCAGGCTTGACCATTGGGTGCCGACGAGACGCCGAACATTCGACGGCGAGAGGAAGCGAGAATCGTTGCTCCGAAACGAACGATCGCTGACGACGATACCGTTCGTCGCTCGATACTGTGGAACGTGAGGACGATTTCGAAAGACTAAATAAGTTTCAGTTAAGTGAGAATTTCGAGTCGATCAGTGATTCTCAGATTTCACGCGGCGAAATTCGACGATCGTGACGATAGTTTCTAGATTTAGTTCCTGAATTCGATTCAATTTAATTTAGAGTTCGCTTAATTTGCTCCACTTTCATTATTCGAGACAGTTATTTTATATTATTCTCCTCTGCAAAAACGTTTAAATGCAGCCTCATTCTTTCAAATTACGTTCACTCCGAGAGCACACGCCAAATCTGAGGGCCACTGAGGCGTACTATATTTGCACTATAATCGCACAGTAGCGCTTATACCTCCGCGAGTCCGTTGCATAAAAAAGATTCGGCCTAATTTTTCACATCCAGAGTAATATTTTACTTAACACACGCGCGTGCGCGCGTAAGATTGTGGCGGATTTTATTGGCGAGCAGAGAGATTGTGCGATCCTATTTGTACCTTCGCCTTTCGGCTTTCGATGTGTCGCGATTGTGTAACGGAGATTAAAATATTCTTACTCAATGTTGAAAACACAGTTGTTAGTGAGCTCTAAATTAAAGAAAATTAAAAAAAAAAGAAAAACGGAAAAGAAGAGAGAAAAGTGGAGGAGGAGGAGGAAGAAGAAAAACAATAAGAAAGGGCGCGGAAGAGAGAAGTGATATCTAGAAGTAAGTCGCGCGTGGCTATTGTACGGCTCACACGAGATTCCAGACGAATTCTTCTCGACCGCCATCAACCGCACACAACAAATCGCTAACAGTCTCTCCTAAATGATACGGGAGTCCGAGAGAGGGACGAGAGAGAAAAAGAGAAAGATATATATATATATATATATATATATATATATATATGTATATATATATGTATA
>NW_022639455.1:2587216-2606137 GCF_010583005.1 Odontomachus brunneus | reverse complement strand
TATATATATATATATATATATATATATATATATATATATATATATATATATATACATATACAAGCGGAGGAGGACAGAGCGATCGAATTCCTCGAATCTGTGCATGATATCTTATCGGTACTCGTACTGTCGTTCGGACTTTCGGTGTGACTTCCGGCCATCACCATGTGGAAGTGATTATCGTCACCGGTTGCTCGATCGCACGTCTCACGAACGTCATTCGGACACCGATTCGAGTTACGACTGCAGGAGAAGAGTGACTGTGCAGTAGCATATTTCTCGACGCAACTCCGACTCGTTCTGTCGCATCCTCTGTTTCGAAGCTTTCCATCTTGGAGAATTCCATTCGGATTGAACATGCGCGCGTACGTGTACGTATCGTTGGCACTTGTGCGCGCCGCTCTGCTCATGCCGAGCCGCTCGATTCGCGGTCAAAATCGATCGAGTTCAATGGGAGCGGCGGTGGTTTCGTTCTCGCGCCATTGCGAAGCTAACGAGCAAGAGTATTGCTAAGAATCGATCACTGCTGCAAAGATTGCGAATTATTACATTATATATTATTAAATTATATACATCTTTATTTATATTATTTCTTTTTCGTGACATAGATTGCATACAGTATCTGTTTATCAGACTCTGACAGCAGATTGGAGATAAATTGCTCGTTGCAGAGTTTGTTGACAGACTCCAACAACAACAGGATCTGCGCGCATTCTGCCATCAGAGCCTGTCAGCAGACTTTGTCAGCACAATTTAACAGCAGATTGTAACACAGATGTCTATGGATCTGTCGACAGATTTTGCTTGAATCTGTCAACAATCTGACGTCAGTCTGCGCACAGATTGCTTACTGGATTGTGATGTACTACGATGTTTGTCTCAACGATGAAGTAATCGTTGCAATGACAGCACGCTTTTGTAAAATAGACCACATTGCCGAGTCGATGGCTCTAATAGAAATTGGAGACAATTAGTCGCGGCGTCTGTAAATAGGATTCAATTAGAAAATCATGTTAATTTATGGAGATCTATAGATCTGTAGGAGAGAATTTTGCAGTGAAACTTGCTGTAGAACTTCGAGAACCGAGAGATGGATCGACATTCTGCAGTGACTTATTGTACCTTCTAAAATGTGCTGTGAAAAACTTTGCTATTATTACAGCAAAGGTCTGTTTCCACTTCGGGACTTGTCGGAGACTGGGGCTATGATTATAACTTTAGTTAAAAACAGCGAGATATTATGATAGATCAAATGATCTACACAATTTGCACTAGATCTACTCGTTCTTCTATTTACTACTATTACTACAGTATTTTCATGTACACGTCATGCGAAGGTACATGTAATTTCGCTCGTGCTCATTTTATTTATAATCATCTCGAAATTGAGGATGAATACGCACTTCGGTGGAATGCGCAAGTAGAAATACCCAGTTAAAACTGAAGAGAATTTATACGAAAAAAAGGAAGAAACTAACATTCTCTCCGTAAGTTTGAACAAAGCGACATGACGAATATATAATAATATATGATACAAATAATATAGATTTCTATCACGAGACACTGCTAACAGACTGCGCAAAATCTGCTCGTGCAGGTTTGGTTATCTGGGTTAATATATCGTTGCGACAAACGTAGTCTTCACAGATCACAGATTTCCTCTTTCCTTTCGCTCGGACAATAAAGATACGACGAGCGGTTCGGTGTGAGCAACGCCACTATTGGGAGATGTATATATATAGCGGCTTTTTACGGCCGCTTAGGGAAACGTCGAAGAAGCACCTCGCAAGCTTTCACACTGCCCGTGCGAACTTAGAAGCCGACTTGTTCAGTGATTTTACCGAAACGTCACATCGCGCTGTATTCGACCCGTTCACGCAGGAAACGAGCAAGTCGTTTCTGCCGTCTTGAGAAAAGAATCCAAACTAATGCGTCACGCGAAGTTAGCAAACTCCACACGCATCAGTCGTGTCTGACGCGAAGAAATTGTCGAATTTGGTGAAGCGCCCCGTAGAAAAATCTAACGAGTTACAAAGAATTAATTTGCGAGGTACTCGAGACGTTTACGAGTTGCCGGATCGTCGTCGAATGATTCTTCGCCCTGCGCAATTATTTAATAAACAATTAAGTCATTGCGCACGTCGATATTGCGGGGAGGAACCATTGTAATAATTGGTCAGTCGTAAATAGACGACGGAGATGTCGTTAGAGACAATGGTACAGAGCCACGATGAGACCCCGCCGCTTATTGCGCAAATTTGCATCACGCTGGACAATTCGGAGCGTGAGTCCGAGCGGGCTGAATGACGATTAATTGACAGCGTCGCGGAAGCATGAAGCTAACGAGCTCAGAGAAGGTAAGAAGAAGCGCTGGAGGACAAAAACAAAAAGAGTGAAGAGGCGAAGGATCATAGACAACGACAAGCAAGCAAGCTTCACTGAAGTAAAGCGAGAAGAAGCAAACGTAAGACGACGAGAAGCAAGGAGAAGAAAGAAGGGCATATTCAAATCCACATTGACAGATCTCATCAACTGATTCTACTCCGTTAGAAACGCATTGTGTGCGACGAGAGGATTCGTAATACCAGCGACACGTGACATACAGATATCCGATCGATTGAACGACAGATCGATAGACACGGTGTAACGTTGTTAACACGTTCGCCACCAGCGTCGCACATGTATCACGCATCGATCTCTCTCGTCTTAAGTTTACCTTTACTAGAAACTTGCAGCTTTACTTAATATGCGGAAAAAAAGAACAGTTGTGTCGACCAGAAAAATAGTCAAATATGGCGTAGCTTTCCTTTCTGTCTTCAAGAATGAATTCTTAGTTGATATTTGAGGCCTTCGCGGTGTCCATGAATATCTCAGCGAGAAATGACTCGTCGATCGACGAGTCATTTCTCGCTGGGATTAGATTTGGTTTCTAGGTTTGAGCCGCGTAGATTCTTCTTTGTCTGATTCGGACGTTTCGCAGGTATTTTTAGGAATTCTTAGATGCGCTAACCTACTGATTCGTTGCCTCAAGAATACATTTTTTCAGGCAGCGAATCGCATTGCTATTGACTGATGATGTCGCATAGGTCAACATACGTAAAAATTACTGAAGCCAGAAATAAAAGCTATGCCATATTTTATTATTAATTTTACTGTTTTCTGATTGACACAATCATTCTTTTTTCTCGTTTGCCATCAAAATCGCATGCGTTCTTTGTACATCCGCATATAAACAAACTCCGAGTCTGTTTTACACAATTACACGTGAACGAATGTAATGTGGTCTGTGGCGAGAATTCTCCAAATAAAGCGTGGTGGCGAACGTGATAAAATACTCAATTGGTCTATTAAATAATAAACTTTATATGTACACGAGTGCGAATATGCGCTATGCTGAGTATAGATATTAAATTGGTGCAAAAGATTTGTCAAAAAAAAGAATAAGATAGAAAACAAAATTATCCAATTTCGAAGAATTAATAATTCCTACGAATGGAAATATGAACGAGACAATGACTGGGTATTCTTCTCAGATGTTTAATGAGGATTTATTATATTTCAATAGTCAAACTTCTACGAGAATCGAAGGGAAAAGTATAACGAGCCTTTCGCATCAATATAATACTAAAGATATGGCGCGGACTATAGTGATCGATTTTCAGTTCGAGTAACTCAGCAGCGGACGTCTTAATCAGCCTCTCAGTTAGCTAATTTCGCGATCTTTTCATTACGATACGCGCGACAAAGGATGGTGCAGGCGATGGCGGTTTTATCGTTCATAAGAGAGCTTAGGAGAGATGATAAGAGGCAGGCGGGTTCTTTCCTTCACACAAAATACAAGGATCTCTTTTCCATGCACACTCATATACAGACACACACACACACATATACTTTGTAAAATATTTCACGCAATATACGAGCGTCACGCCGACGATACAACGAAAGCGCCGCGAATGACTTAGACCTACATATGCACAGCCACGTTAAGTTCGTGTCGGACTCGGTGTTGGAAACTGAGAATTGAAAGTTGATCAATCGGAACGGAGTCAGTCGATTCGCCGGATTCTAATGTACAATGGGTGATTATCAATCTCCAATACCGAGTCTGATAAGAACTTTTACATTCGGAGTTACGAGTTACATGTGTTCTCGACACGACGAATCTCTCTCTTTCTCTTTTCCTCCCTCCTCTCTCTCTCTCTCTCTCTCGCAGATGTTCCACGCGGTGGAACCAATTAAATGTCGCTGAAACACGCTCGATGATCGTGAAATGCGCGTAGGAGTTTCCGCGTGGTGACGCCGTGGTGTGTTCTCGCACGATTCGTCGTGGGCGATCGACAGACTCGTCTCTGATATATCCCTCGCGATTACGTTACGACGATAATTAGCGCTCTTATTGCGGTCGGAGAAGAGGAGGTTCTCGCGTGTGCTGCCACCGCTGCCGCACGATAACACGACGAAGGGCCGCAGCGCATCATGCAACATCGCTTATTCGATTTACTGCCAAATCGTGACGCTCCAAATTGTACACGTTTTACGAGATCGTCATGTCGAGCCTAGAGATATATACATATATACATACATACATTCACATATTATAATATATAAACCATAAAGAGGCAAAGGAAGACATTTCACACGCAATTTTCTCTCCGTCTGTCTGTCGATTTGTTCGCGAAAGACTCGGAGCCCTCTGAAACAGCCGCGCAGACACCCTCCGATCGCGAACCCGGCCTTAAGGACGACGAATGATCGGCGACTGAAGAGGGATTGTCTCGAGAGAGAGCCCTCTTACTCCGTGTTAATTTATATTAGCCTCGTAAGGGAAGAAAAAACGAAGAAAGGACGTATGAACGAAGAGAAGATGAAAGGACGAAATAAGATAAGAGGATCGGGACACCCCTGACGAGAGGTGTGCGTAAAGCATTGCGTAACACTACGATACTTTTGTGCGTACTCGATTCTCACCCTGTCCCTTCACCCCACCGATTCCACCCTCCTTCTCTCCCTTCCATTCCACCCTCGCTGATCCCAAATCCCGAAACGTTGCGTTTGTATACCCTCCGATCGCATCATAGAGGCGGGTCATTTATTACAATAATTGCAGAGATTATTATGGCTATATATATATTATATATATATATATATAAATATATATTATATATTAGGAGAAAAATATTGAAATACTCTCGTAATAAAGAACACGCCGACGCTTCCTGTGAGCCCTGGATTGTTTCAATCGTTCCATCACGCGCGTGCCTGCCGGGTTTGAGTTTGCGGCCGTACAAAAGCAACTACCGACGCAACAATCGCTACGTCACACCGACAACTTCGCCCCCTCCCCCACACCCTCTCGGTCCTCGCGTTCCCACGAAGCGAAGCAAGGGGGCGAGAAGAGGAAATGATGGGCTGCAATAAACGAACGCATTGTGTATTAGCGCGTAAAAGTCTTGCTGTTAATTAAAGTTCAAGATCGCCCCACGTACACCAGATTTCAAAACTACTCGGCCACTTCTCTCTTCAACGCGCTTTGGGAACGTGGCTGACGGCTCAAGTGGAGGAACTCGTTTTTCATTCATTCTAAGAAGTCACGTTCTCTCATCTCAGCCAATAGCTGCGTTCCTAATTGCATCGAGGAAAAAGTGCCCAAACCGTTTTGGAACACAGTATAGATTAGCACATATATATACATACAAACATACAGATTAAGGCTCCAATGTTTTTCGGATTTGACGCTATCCGAATACCCGATTATTCGAATAGTAAGTAAACATCACGCTTCAAATTCCGATTTTCCAAGATACACGCGAACAGCTGAAGCGTTGAAACCGGATCCGAATCGAAGATTCGTATTAATATTACTTGAAACTTGTCTCAGGCCGTTCAGATCTTAATTGAGAGCTAGATATTTGAGTATTTCATTGGAATTATATACGCGATATTAATTGCGATTCAGCTGAAAAACTCACAACCAACTCTAAATTCAAATCCGAGTTCCGTGAGGCAGGTTTCAAGTATCGAGCCAATAATATTGATCTAAGGAAATCGATTAAATTGACAGATCCCTCTCAAAAATTTGACAATCAATATTTATTAAATTGTTACGACTGTAGAATTTTCAAGCGCGTGTTTCAGTTAGAGTTTTACACGGAAATAGCTCTGCTTGAAATCCAATCCGAAAAATTTTAACGAACTTGGATTTTAACAACGCGAATTTAAATTTTCAGAATTTCAGAACCGACTTCGGGTGTCCGGACAGTCAGATATATCCAAATACTTGGAGATACATATTATACTATACTGTACCACACATACATACATGCATACACACATAATGTCACCAAAGAGAGAATTCGTCCTCAGCTACGCATGAATAGGAAAGGAGACACATAAGTTCTAGCGTGGATTACATTCGGGTTGCATTTATTCCATGAGCCATGCGAGCGACCAAGCGATCTTTATCCCCAGTGTAATACTCGCGCCCCAATCGATCTTCATGTCCAGGCAATGTTATTATGAATAATGGCGTATGAAATGATGCATAATAAAAAAAAGGAAACTTTACACATCGTACGGCATTGAATTCTGTAAACGTTCGTACTCGAATCCTAATTGTGACTCGAACCATCGAGATCTATCTATCATCGCGCTATCACCCAACGATCAATAAATAGCCCCGTCGTCCAGATTGTCGTCATCGTCGTCGACATCCTAGTCGTTGTCGAAGTAATTGTTCAGGTAATCGGTGCCATAGTCCACCTCTTTGTATCATTCTTCCTCTGAGTTCTCCTCATCCTTGTCTTCCTTCTCCTCCTTTTTGATCCCCTTTATGCCATTCTTTGCTTTGGAAGCAGTCTTCTTACGCTCTGATGATGGTGCTATTCTGCCAGTAATCTACTTCAGACGACATCAACGATCTCGCACACTGATTTTTCTCTGCTTGTATCCTGATAACGATCAGAACAACATTCAATATCCTTCTCTTCATCTGGATGCAAATATACAGAGTTCTGCATAGACTCAGTAAACCCCCTTTTCATGTCTATTAAATTTTCAAGATCGATATTCATGGTTGGTGTGAAATCTAGCTCAAGATAATCCAATGGAAGTGGTAAGACTTGTGCCAGTTATCATGTAGCAAGCTCCAACTGCTCAGTAATACTCTGCTATTCTTGTTGAGGATTTAAGCTTTCTTAAGTGATCTAAGGTTTCCTAAGGAATCTAAAAATAGTCAACAATTATTATTGATAAATAATTAAAAAACAGTGAACAATTATTTAACACATAAAATATTCTTGAAGCTTGTTATCATTTTTCTCATTCATTGGTGTAAACAAATTTACAAGTGTGATATTACTCACCTTTAACGTCACGAGTTCTGCCTGCTCACCCTTTACAAACTCTCTTTGCTTAGAAGCAAAGGCCTCTTTGTCGTATATCACTTTGACTACTAAGGAACAGGAGGGACACGTGGCTTCTTCTTCGCCGGCGATCAGGTCGGCTTTCGATATCTGGAACTGATCACCGCAAGGACATGGGTAATAATAAATCTCTTCTTCCTCATCGTATTCAAAATCTTCGATTTCCACTTCGTCGTGGTAGATTGACATGCTTAAAATGATTTCAGTATCTCGAGTCGTGTATACAATTATGCTATTTTTTTCCTAATTTTAGTGGATATGTCGCAAAACCTTCAGTCTTCCTCGAGAATATTTGCGACTTATTATGCTATGTGAAGCATGTGTAAAATTAGAATTTGTAAGGTTAGGACGTAGAGGCGGTAAGGACGCGTTCAGATTCCTCATCTGGGTGCACTCTATTACTAGAAACACTATAGTATATGTTACATATACTATAGCACTTCTAGTAATAGAATACACCCGGGTGGGGAATCTGAACGCAGCCAAGCAGGGCCTCCAAACTGTGAATCTGTTTCTATTGCTGAACTGGCTGCACTAGTTCTCTTTTATCTTTCTTCCACCAAATGTTATCTGTATAGCTGCGTTCCGAAATTCACTGTCAGTACTGAAAATCTATAATTCATGTTACGTATACTATAGAATTTCAGCACTGGCAGTGAATTTCGGAACGCAGCCTATGGGTATTTACGTTAAATCAAGTACGAGTTAGTTCCATTTGGGTCGGAAAATGTAATAGGTACAACCATCTAGTATCTTCATAGTTCAAGACCACTCAATACTGGGTGTTTACAGGTTTGTTCTTTCGACCTGAACTGGCTGCACTAGTTCACGAAGTTTGCACTAATGCGTTCTTTCGATCAGAACAGTGCAAGAAAATGTGTTCTTTCGAACAGTGCAGGCTGAACTAGTGCAGCGAGTTCAGTGAACTGACTGCCCTAGGTCTGGAGGTAGAAGGTTTGTTCTTTCGACCTGACCTAGGGCTGCACTGGAACTGTACTAGTTGAAGAAAGTTCAAGATAGTGCAGACCAGTGCAAAGATACATATGGGTCTGAAAAGAACGGATAAGAGCAAGTTAGAGCAGTGTAAGATGGCGGACAACACTTTCGCACTTATAGCATTTTATGTTTTGTTGAACAATCCTATTTCTTTTAAAAACTGTTTTGTGTTGGATACCCATACAACAAATCCCTCCGAAAAAACGTCCAAGAGCCTTCCCAGGATGTCTTTCGGATATTTTGTGCTGTTTGGATAACATTCTAAATACTTCTTTTATGTCATTCTACATTATATATTTATTATATATTTATCTACATTATATATTTATTATATATTTAAGTATTTACTTACTGTTTATAGATTCCGTCGTCGGATTATTTCTTCTACGTAATGTCAACTAGGTATACCGATTTTACAGGTTATAGATACAAATTTAAATTTTTTCGGTTAGCTGCCCTGCACTGCTTGCTCTACCTCCAGACCTAGGGCAGTCAGTTCACTGAACTCGCTGCACTAGTTCAGCCTGCACTGTTCGAAAGAACACATTTTCTTGCACTGTTCTGATCGAAAGAACGCATTAGTGCAAACTTCGTGAACTAGTGCAGCCAGTTTACAGTCGAAAGAACAAACCTAGAGTAAGTAGTGCAGGGCAGCTAACCGAAAAAATTTAAATTTGTATCTATAACCTGTAAAATCGGTATACCTAGTTGACATTACGTAGAAGAAATAATCCGACGACGGAATCTATAAACAGTAAGTAAATACTTAAATATATAATAAATATATAATGTAGATAAATATATAATAAATATATAATGTAGAATGACATAAAAGAAGTATTTAGAATGTTATCCAAACAGCACAAAATATCCGAAAGACATCCTGGGAAGGCTCTTGGACGTTTTTTCGGAGAGATTTGTTGTATGGGTATCCAACTCAAAACAGTTTTTAAAAAAAATAGGATTGTTCAACAAAACATAAAATGCTATAAGTGCGAAAACATGACCATAAATTGATCTATGTTATTTAATCCAGCCATGTTGTCCGCCATCTTACACTGCTCTAACTTGCTCTTACCCGTTCTTTTCAGACCCATATGTATCTTTGCATTGGTCTGCACTATCTTGAACTTTCTTCAACTAGTACAGTTCCAGTGCAGCCCTAGGTCAGGTCGAAAGAACAAACCTATTACCGCGTCCTGTGTGCAGGATCCATTACTCCCATCCGTCTCATGCCGCAAGTAGGAACATCAAGGACAATCAAGGAATGGCGTAGAAGCTTGAAGTAGCCACATATAACATAATTACAAATAATTCAACTGTGGTACATATTGACGATAGAAGGCAATTTATTTAAAGTTTATCTTATGTAATTTATAATTCAATTTTTCATATTAAAGATCGTTATTACTGAGGTAATATTTGATATATTATCTGTAGTTACATTAATTTTTTTTTATAATAGAGTTTCAATTTGATTCATTATCTAATCTTTAATTATTCTGATTTTCTTTTCAACAAAATTTCGTAATTTTAATTTTTCTATAAAAGTGCTTTTAAAAGAGGCTTAAGAGCCACCTGATTGGCTGAGAAGCTATATTCAAAGTATTTTTATCTATAAAAGAGAGTTCAGAATATGGGACATTATGTATAGAGCGTAATTCTTTTGAGCATGGATGTAAAAATATGTACGGAGCGAAAAGTGCGATTATAGACGAGGGGCTATGAAGACTAATAGCTCCTGCACACAATACGCGCGGCGGAAGTCTGCACGACAGCTAATCAATATGTTGTTTTTCCGTAAGAGCTAGAAGGTTATTACGGAATTCGATTTTTAATATTTAATTTGGAGATTCCTTACTCCTAATTGAGATCATTTTTCACTGGCGAGACCGGCCGATGTCACAGAATTGTTTCCCCGGTCATCTGTGACTGATCACATCGGGTTTTGCGCTCTGCATCTGTAAGATAAATTTCCCGATGACCGAACTAATAAAAGAGCACGATCAGTGTTTTATATTTTTGTTAATAAATATTTAATGGAATTATTAACAAGACTAACATTTGTACAAAACTTTGATTTGCTGGCAATCGACAAACGCAACGGGAAATGAGATAATCAATAAATGTCGATTGCAATTTTGATGAGGTATATTAAGGCTTGTCTACAATGTCTGTAAGAATATGGCTGTAAGGCTGTAAGACGCGAAATGAATTATTTTCATGCTCATGTTATAGCCTTACAGCTATACTCTTACAGACATTGTAGACGAGCCTTTAGACAATGGCGGTTGTATCAGAGTAACGAGCCGAAGAATGAACTATGTACTAATTACCGAAGTAATACAATAAAATTACTGAAATAACACAATGATTGAATGTTCATTATGTCTGATCTACAATATGCTCTTTGCGTCCTGTTTCTTGTCTTCTATCTTTTTCTGGCTTAAAGCTTGAGGTTTGAGTCAGAAAGAGATAAAGAGAAAGAAGAAAGAAGCAGAGTATATTGTAGATCACGCTTTAAACATCACAACTTAGCATAAAGAAATAGCTTTTAACAAAATTTTAAAAGCTCCCTCTCTCTTCTTTTTGGAAATATTCAAGATAATTATATTATTGATGTTTCTGTCATTGGAACAGTGTTGAATCAGTAGAACCTTAATAGCCGGATTGAATTCGCGACTCAGCCCCTCAAGCGGCACCACCGATTGTGTAACTTGTAAACTTCTCGTGGCACTGTAACTGCCGGCAATTCACACACGAAAGTAAATACCCGAGCATTAAGTTGCCAACCCGATATTCTGACTGTGAGCATGCTGCTGCGACGACAACGAGTGAAGATACGAATTTTCCGCGCGCGCGTGGTTTTCGCGAATAATTATTCGGTGTTTTCTTGCCGAACTTAGTGGTGATTCTGTGGACCAAAATTTCCCCGTCGTCGTTATCGTCGTCGTCATCGTCTAACAGTACGATATATAATCAATCCGCGAGGACACACCTGTAGAAGACTGGTAGATCGAACAGATCGTCCAGATTTAATCGAATGCAAGCTTCACGGGGTGATGAGAGGGAAAAGGGGAAGGGCAGGCTCTACGGGCGATACCCAACGACAATATCAATAAACAGGCCCGTCGTCCGGATTGTCGTCATCGTCGTCGAGATCCTCGCCGTTGTCGAAGTAATTGTTCAGATAATCAGTGCCATAATCCATTTCTTGGTCTACTTCTTCGTACTCCTCCATATTCTCCGAATCCTCTGAGTCCTCCTCCTCCTCCTTGATATTCTTCATTTCCTTGTCCGTGTTGTTTTGCGCCTGCTGGCTCTTCTGCTGCTGCAGCTTCACTTCAGTATTCTGCTTGTTGCCACCATCATCGTCATCGTCGTCGTCGTCGTCTATGGGTCTTGGCTTCTTCCTCTTAGCTTTAATCATCTCCTTTTTGTCACTTTTTGTCTTTGAAACAGTCTTTTTACGCTCCGATGACGGTGCTAATTCCGCCGGAAACATGCTCCAGTCGCAATCAACGATCTCGCGCACCGATTTTTCTTTAATCGTTTCCCTATAGCAATCAGAATATCTTTCAATGTCCTTCTTCTCTTCTTCTAGTTGCAAGTAGTACTCAGAGTTCCGCATAGACTCAACAAAACCCCTTTTCAACTCTACTAAATACTCAAGCTCGTTGGTCATCTCAAAGCGTGTACGTGTGAGATTTACATCAGGATAATCTGGTGGAGGTTTTACTGGTGGCAGTTCTCCCTTGTCCGATTTTTCAGTGTTGATGGACAACGTAGGCTTTCCTCTACCACGCCCTGCCATTCTTGTTGAGAATTTAAGCTTTTTTAAGCGATCTAGAGTTTCCTAAGAGATCTAAAAATAGACAAAAATTATTAATAACTTAATTATTAATAAATTATTAATAAATAACTAAACAATAGTAAACATTTAACACATAAAACATTCTTGAAGCTTGTTATTATTTTTTTCATCCATTAGTGTGAACAACTTTACAAATGTGATATTATTCACCTTTAGTCTTTAACGAGTTCTGCCTTTACAAGTTCACCCTTTATAAACTCCCTTTGTTTAGAAGAAAAGGCTTCTTTGTCGTATATCACTTTAATTACTAAGGAACAGGAGGGACACGTGGCTTCTTCTTCGCCGGCGATTAGGTCGGCTTTCGATATCTGAAACTGATCACCGCAAGGACACGGGTAATAATAAATCTCCTCTTATCGTACTCAAAATCTTCGATTTCCAGTTCGTCGTGGTAGATTGACATACTCCAAATGACTTCAATATGTCGATTCGTGCATACAATTGTTATTTTTTCTCCTAATTTTAGTGGATATACCGCAAAACCTTCAGCCTTCCCCGAGGATATTTACGACTTATGCTATATGGAGTATGTATGACATCAGGATTTGTAAGGTTAGGAGGTACAGGTTGTTCGTTATTGGAATTAACTAAGGACTTATAGGTGGTACATACACGAAAATGGGAGCGTTCTGATTGACCACGATACGATTGGACACAACTAACCGATGAAAAGAATTATCTAGTGAATTACTAGGTCGAACCAATCATTACAATCTGTGTCCAATCGTATCGTGGTCAATCGGGTCCCACCCTACGAAAATAGTGGAGACAACGGCACGATTCCTGATGCAACTAATAAAGCAACTAAGAAGTTCCTTATTGGACTATCGACTGCGTTCCGATGTCTGACAGCGACATACGACATATTGTAGAACTGGCCTAATAGCCGTATCACACTAGCGACTCGCAACTGCGGCTGTGGCTGCAATTATGGGCTATATTCTGGACCCTCTTTTATCGATAAAAGTGCCTTGAATATTGCTTTTCAGTCAATCAGGTGGCTTCTAACTCTCTTTTATGCCCAATTTCTTCACCTCCGGTTAACTTTATCTGTCGGATAAATGTCAACCGTGATTGGTTAATCTTGCCAACCATAAATATGATTGATCAATTTCAATAGAATAACTAGTAGACAAAAGGTGCTTTCCAATTACTTAATACAACTTGACATACACAAAACCAGTTTATTGGTCACATATTATCTAAAATATCTTGTAAGATAATATGCAACCAATAAACTGGTTTTGCGTAACACGGTGTACGCAACTGAAAAGCACCCAAAGTTAACCGGAGGTGAAGAAGTTGGGCATTAGAGGCACTTTTATAGATAAAAGAGGATTGAGAATATGGGCCAATGGCTTGGTTTACATCGTGCTTGATACGCGTACTAAATAGTAACTTTCTATTAGATAATCTTAATATCAACGATATGTATAATCAATGGTATATTAAGCTGGTATAATACTCATCAACAAAACGTATTGTATTGATAGAATGCGTTGCTGTTGATATGCATTGTCGGTCTTAAGATTATCTAATAGAAAGTTATTATTTAATACGCGTATCAAGTGCATGATGTAAACCAAGCCAATGGCAGTAGGAGTATAAGAGTATAAGGAGTAATAAGAAATAAGCAGTAAGTAAATTGACCAATTCCATTCTCATGATTCAACAATAATCGATTGTGATTGATCCATTTACTTACTGCTTATTTCTTATTACTACTACTCCTGTCATTGGATGCTTTCCAGTTGCGTAACTGTGTTACACAAAACCAGTTTATTGGTTGCATATTATCTTACAAAATATTTTAGATAATATGTGACCAATAAATTAGTTTTGTAAACGTGTGTGTCAAGATGTGTTAAGCAATTGGAAAGCACCAATTGTAGACGACGCAAAAGAGTGGATGTGCCAAACTGAAAAATTTTGAAGAACATTGCTCTGCCTTCAAATCTGCATTTGGAAGCTTAAGAATATCGAAAAAGTTTACAGAAAGATTTATATATATTTAATTAGGTTTTTCATTGAATATAGTAAAACAAAGCAACACATTCATGTAAGTTTTATATATACAAGAAATTCAAGAAGCGTGATTATGTTAGTGACGATCGTCTCTGCATTATCGACATTGTTCGAGTTCATCATCAACTCCAGTATCTCCTTAACAGCAAATTAAAAGATCTGTTATTTTACAAATAATTCGGCCCAACGTCTGATCAGGAAAAATTTTATTTATCAATGGTTACAATTGTGCGCGCAAGCAACGGGTATAAATTGAATGGAAATTGTTATTTCATACAATTACGTAAGTTGTTAGATAATCTTTGATTAGGGTTATACCGGCTCAGTAACCGCGCGGACGATGAATCAGAAAAATTGAAATGCATGTCTGTCAACATAAATTAAGTTAATATTGTTATTGGAAAATGTCCACAACTGAAATGTGAAGTGACACGAATGAGAGTTCTTTGTGGAATGTCTTCACAATATCTTCTCCATTGTCATTAGTTCACCTCGTTATTCTGATAACACTCATTATCTCCTCGCGTCTCTATCAGGTACGCAGACGTCACTTTCACGAGCAGCTGTCCTTTGAAGACAATTGCTCTAGCTAGAACCAAAACTGTCGAATGATCAAGTCGGGACCGTGAATTGCGATCGAATGGGCACAGATTGGTGGACGACGACACGCTCGAAAAGCAACGAGCTCCATGCGCTGAGGGATCCATCGTGTTTCGTTAGAATTCAGCGACGTCCAACTTGGCTGCACTTGATAACGATATTTTTCTCGAGGAAGATGCTCTGCTCTGCTCTCAAGTACGGCATAGCTGGCGGGATAATGTTCAATTATCATGCACGACTTGGCGTATGCCTACTCCTGTTGACAGCTTTTGTGAATTATATATGATTGGAGAGATCTGTACACCTCTGTCTCTACACAGACAACACTACGTTTGTTAAATCGTTGAGATGATCTAGTGATGATTTTCTCTAAAAGACCTTCAACTTTTACCTTGATGTGTTACTATACTGTGTCAAATGTTGATTTGATTGCCAGTGGATTTGTAAGAACTGCTTGTTAATTTTGAATTGTTACTAATTTATATAATTTTTTACTGTTATTTTCTTTGTTATTTTATTTGTTTTTCTGTTGAACATATATTTTGTATAAAAATCTAAGGGGATATTGTCCGAAATTTTAGTTCTGTAGCATCGCACTCAATTTTATACGATTGCTTTGTATCCTCATTTGTTTCGTGGATGTAATTGTTGTGTTTGGGTCTCTATTCTGCTTTCTGAGACATGTTGTCTGTATTAAGAAATTCATATCAAAGAAATGCTCGGTTGAGCATAAGCTACTTTGTCCTTCGTTCTGTGGGAAGTCATCATTTTCATACGTGGTTGCGCAAGAGGTTTCTTGTTCAAGAGAGATTGGACAGCGGACAGTTGCAATACTTCAAATTGCAAAAATGTGACTTTCGCACCACACAACACTTATGTATCCCACCAATTATGACTCTACTTCTGCGTCCTGTCCTACACATTGGTGCAGCTTTGATGGGACGTACTATTAAGAAGTGGTGGGCACGTAAATCTAAAGAGGAAAAGGAGGAATACAAGCAGTGGTACAGAGAGAGACGCAATATGTTCTTGGGTAAGCTTTTTTAAACTTTAATTAATTGTACATTACAGTATGTTTTTTATATCATACAACTTATCTTACTTAATCTTTTTTTACAAGGCTGCTTTGGATTTTATGGCCTAATGTTGTTTACTTATTATATAACTCACTTCAAAACTGATCCACTGACACAGCGTTCAAGATTTATTATTTTCAACAAGGAACAGGAGAGAGACTTAGGAAAAAGGCTTCATGAACTTGTAAGTAAATATAATCGTGTGTATCTAAAAAATTTCTATATGTTATACACGATAAATATATAAATCTTTCTTTCTGTGGCATTTTTAGCAACTAGAAATCTACAAAAAAAATATAGTACCACCAGATCATCCTGCTTACAAAAGAATCTTAAGGGCATTTAGAAGGCTTATAGTAGCAAATAAAGACTTGAAATCTATGAGAGAAACAAAGTGGAATTTAACTGTTATTGATATACCGCTAATGAATTCATTTACTCTACCAGTAAGTACATTATCAATCTCATCGTGTTATCTCTTTCCTCATACAATTTCTTTCCTTAGGATGGAAGTATTTTTGTCTCTCTAGACTTACTAAGGTACATTGAAAATGATGATCAATTGGAATTTCTGTTGGCACACGAAATGGCTCATTCATTACTCTCACATTCGGTAAGTATAATAATATATATTACAAAAGGAGAGGATAAATTTCAGATATATCGCAACCACTCTACAAGATTAATTAATGATTTCTGTCAACAGCTTGAAATGATGTCCGATCAATTTCTATTGGATTTACTAATAGCAGTACCTATATTGTTAGTTTGGTTTACATTCCCCGACATGGCAGCTGCTATTGTTCATACGATAGGAGATCGGATAACGAAAATCGTATACGAACTTCCGTATAATAGAGTTTTGGAGAATGAAGCTGACGAAGTAGCGATAAAATTGTCTGCAAAAGTATGTGAGATATCACTTAATAATTTAATATTACATTCTATAACTTAGGAAGTCATAAATCAAATTATCTCCGTTTGGAATGTATATTATTAATGTAATGTCGATACGAATTTTATGCTTGCACGAATATGCATTTTTAACGCAGGCCTGTATCGACCTGCGTGAAGCTGTCGTATTCTGGGCTACGTTGAGAACGCTGACGGAAATGGAGGTCTTACCGTCAGAGATACCATGGGTGTCGTCACATCCTTCTCACGGTGACAGAGAAAATAATATAAATAAAGCAATGATAAAAGCATTGGAAATGCGGCGTGATTCGGGAGTAAGTTATTCAACTCACACGCTCATCAATATCGTTCGCTAGTGTACTGTCCATTTCGTTGGCCAAATTAGAAGATCTCCTAACTCACAAAATTCCAATTTTGCAGGAGAGAAAAAAATTGATAACTTTTGTAAAACCACGAATTTTAAAATTCGTTGTTTTACGGAAGTTACCAGTTTTTGGCTCTTCTGTAAAATTGGGATTTTGTGAGCTAGGCGATTTTCAAATTCGGCCGACGATTTTATAAATAATTCATTACGGATAATCATTGTTATTTTACATATTATACATTTGTATTCAATATCTATTGAAGCTTTCCGATGCGATTTTTCGTCCTATTATGTTTTTAGTGCCCGGAGTTACCCGCAGTAGACCCGAGGACCAAGTTCTACGAGCGATCGGCGAGGGAGCAGATGATCCACTTCAGACGAAGAGGGATTATTGTGTGAGATATTGAAGGTACATTGACTTGGTTGAACCGTTGTGCCTAATGCATAAGTTGTGCCCACTTTAGCCGATTATTACAACATCCAGAGCAGGATGGTCTTTACTGCGAGCATTGCACTCTTTAATTGCTCCCTCGCATTGTCTATCTCTTTTTAATGACGTCAGAAGCGAGAAAATGCATGCGAAAAATTCTTGCGACATATGTTGAAATAAAAATATACATCCATAAAATAACACTTGTAATCGATAAAACAAATTTATAAGATATTCCGTGCACCCTCCTTTTACTTTAACAATCAATAATTTGTTGTAAATTAACGTGACATACAATTCATCTTAACCTATTTCTCCGCCTATTTATATTTAGGTTAATTTATGACAAATTATTCATCATTAAAGCAAAAGAGGAATGCACGGAATATTTCACAGATTTATTTAATCAATTGCAAGTGTCATTTTATAGATATATATCTTTTTATTTCAACGTATTTCACAAGAATTTTTAGCATACATTTTCTCACTTCTGACGTCATTAAAAAGAGATAGACAATGTGAGGAACCTTAAAACTACATCCGATTTTTTTAATACTAGTCTATGAGCTTGTCACACATCCAACTTGAAAGCGTATCAACTGATGTGCTTTATATGTCACGGCTATCTCGAAAGTCTTAAAGAATCAGTGTTAAATCTGTAGATGCTTCTCTATGTCTACGTATATGTAAATTTTTAAGTGTTACTTTGTAAAATTGTACGTAAAAGTCTATGAAATCTTGTCTGGAAGATCGTCTAAAGTGGGCTTAAAAAGAAATTTTTCATTCAACCATTCATTTTTAATTTTTAATTCCTTAAAATTTTTACCAGAGTATAAATTGTGTATATACACTTCGTAAATCAAGCTATATTTATTTTTTACTATAAATGCGACCTGAATATTGTGTGTATTATCTGTACATTGTATATTATATTACCTACATCTTTTCAGTATTTTTTACTTATGGGTGTTAATGCAAATATATTTTAATTTCATTGCGTAATATGTGTAAATTGCATTCTGTCGAATAGATTTCGATCTCGTTTGATTATTTATTTTCGGTGAATATATATTCAGTAGCTCAAAGCGATGAGAATCTACGATTGTATAAAGAGTATATTTTTTCAATAACTGTGTGTTCTACCAATTATTTATATTACCTCCATCCACGACATTCAACATTCAAGTTGTTATATCAGCTCATATAAAAAGATGTCATCT
>NW_022639455.1:2580502-2587206 GCF_010583005.1 Odontomachus brunneus | reverse complement strand
TTCAAGACACGGCTCCATTCCGGAAGCTATACCTAGACATTGTATCAATGGCCGTGAAAGCCTCAAATCTAGTAGATGTCATCTATATTGCAGATGATCAAATGGCATGATGCAGTTATTATTATCTTATCATTATTCTTCCTGTTCACCGATGATAGTCGTACCATTTGTTTTTATTATTTCATAAGAAACGGTCAGTGACAAATTACATTCTTGGTCGCGAAGTTGTGCGCTATCTGGTCGCCTGTACGTATAACAGAGAATCTCGCGTCCTGCAGATCTTTGTACTGTTTCACACATCCTCTCGTTGTTTCTAGTTAAAACTTGTAAGACAAGGCGATCAGGATCAACGTAATGCATCGCTTCACCGTCGACTCGCTGATGATGCTTCAGATACGCAACATCATTGTACGTCCTCGCAGTGCCGATGGAAACCAATGGACGCAATGTCTCGTCGCGCTCCTAATGAATTTCCTATTAATCTGCAATTTCGCAGTTGTATTCGCCTATAATATCGACATGATTCACCCAATAATATATCCGAGCAGCGCGACCAATCTGCACCAATATTTCACCACGAAATTCACGCGCGGTTATTTCGGCTATTCGGTGCTGCTGCATCGTGACTCATATCGGAACTCCATGTGGTAATGTGGTAATGTGGTAATTATTTATTACTTTCAATCATAACCGCATTCAAGTTGTTCTATCCATATAAAAAACTACATTTATATCAAAGTAAGAAATGCGGTTAATGAGGTTTGCGGCGATTGTGTTATCATCATCCTTCCTGTTCACCGATGACACAGTCGTGCCGTTTCATTAGAACTGGTTGATGACAAATCATACTATTGCTCGCGAAGTCGTGAGCTATGTGGTCGCACATACATCACATACATCACAGAGAGAGTTCATCCCGCGTCCTGCACATTTCTGTACTATTTCACGCATCATCGTCGTGTGTTTTCAGTTAAAACTCGTGAGACAAGACGGACAGGATCAACGTAGTGCGCGTGGTTTCAACGTCAATTCGCCGATGTGATGACGCTTCAAATGTGTGACGTCGTTGTTCGTTCTCGCAGTGCCGACGGAAACTCGTGGATCCGATCTCTCATCCCGTCCCTAATGAATTTCCTATTGATCTGCAATTTTGCAGCAGTGTCCGCCTACAATGTCGACACGATACACCCGATAATATATCCGAACAGCGCGACCAATCTGCACCAATATCTCACGACGAAATTCGCGCGCGGTTACTTCGGCTATTCGGTGCTGCTGCACCGTGACTCACAGAGCAATTCCGCATGGTAATGTGCACTACTTCATTTATTTACGTAACGATGAAACATCTTGCATGTACGATACTAGACGGTGGGCTTGAGTCATAAGTGACTTCCGTCGCGCATAGTAAATATTTACTTCCTTATGGAAGAAAGAAAAGAGTTGGAAAGATTCGCTCTTTCGGCATAGAAAATATCTCTCATCCCGCTCCTAATGAATTTCCTATTGATCTGCAATTTTGCAGCAGTGTCTTACAACGTCGACACGATATATCCGATAATATATCCGAACAGCGCGACCAATCTGCACCAATCAGCGTCGTTATCATTCCTCTTCGCGTTTCTTCAGCGCGCGCGTTTGTGTGAAGTAAAAAAAAATATAAAGTACACAGACTTTTTTTTTATATATATTTATCAACAGATATTTTTCAGAATTCTATATTCTACACACAACCATATAAGAAATAATATTTTATAACATTTTGTATAACTGATCTTTTTATATCTCTATAACAAAAATATATATTTTTTACTATAGATTATAGAGAGAAATTTATATTATAGATTATAGAAAGAAATTTATATTTTTTATATTATAGATTATAGAAAGATAGAAATATATATTATAAATATATATTTTATTATGGATATTTATCTGATGAAAATCTATGTTTTTCAGTATATGTAAGGATGCAAAAATAAATAGCCCGTGTTCGATAACAATGTGTGTTTCTTTTTTTAATAGGCTGTTCGTGGGCGCACCTCGTGGAAATTATACTAAGCCGACACGCAGACAGTTGCAATATATAACTGAGCCCGGTGTGGTTTACCGGTGCGCTTTGCCGGGTCCATGCGTGGAGATCGAGCCGGCTGTTTTCGAGGATGAATATGCACCCGTGTACAATTTACAAGGTCGTATAATGAAGGAGCACTCGTGGTTCGGCGGTGCGATGTCGATCGAGAGGAACAGTGGCTTCTTGACGGTATACGCGAGTTCGGAAAGGTTTTGCGAACTTAGGGGGGTATTCTAGTGTGAAGACCTGATTTTCAAAGCGATTTTTAGGAATTAATTTTAAGAAAATGGTTAAGACCTACAGAGTTAATGTTTTGTATTGACATTTACTCATCTTTGAAGAAACATCTCAAATTTTATCAAAGCTTTTTATTCCAAATTGGAGAAAATATAAGTGGACGAAACAGGTCACGCCGTAAAATCGCCTTCCATCGGGCGTGTTGATTGCCGTCGTCCTCGTCATCTGAGATAAACAAATTTGCTTTTATTTTGTTCTTTATGTGGTTGTCTAAATTAGAATTAAATAATTTGGAGAAAAATTGACAAAATCGCGGCGCATGAAAAATAGTAGTTTGATTTTTACTAAAAAATTCGAACTTTTCGCGGTTTGGAATAATAATTTTAAAGATATCAAAAAGATTCTAGTTCAGGCGATAGCCACATTCGTAAAGAACAAAATAAAAGTAAATTCGTTTATTTCAGACGACGAGAACGGCGGCAATCAATAAGTCCAATGAAAGACGGCGTGATCTGTTTTGTCCATTTGTATTTTCTCCAATTTTGAATAAAAAACTTTGACAAAATTTGAGATATTTTTTCAAAGATGAACAAATGTCAGTACAAAACATTAACTCTGTAGGTTTAACCATTTGCTTAAAATTAATTCCCAAAAGTCGGGTCTTGAAAACGGATCTTCATACTAGAATATCCAGACAGCACACAATATTTACAAAATATTTTAGAAATATAGATATTAAATATTTTATAAATATTCAAATGTTCGAAATTTTCAGATATAAAGAAGATTATAATAAATACTTAAAAAAAAATATATATATATATTTATAAAAAACATTTTTCACAAATACTTTTATGAAAAAGATTATGAAAGAAATTTATAAAAGATTTATGATAAATATTTTTCATAAATATTTTTAAATATTTATCATAATCTTTTTCATTTCTTATGAAAATCTGGGACATTAGAATATTTATAAAATATTTAATATCTATATTTCTAAAATATTTTGTAAATATTGTGTGCTGTGTGAGTATTCCCTTAACGATATCGTATCTGGCGGCATTCGACCAATCGTTTATTTTATTGCAGATATGCGCACCTCGAACGATTATGAGTATTTTGAGATATAGCGGCGCTGAATCGTACACTATGCACGGCATGTGCTATAACAGTCAGGTGTTCTGGAACACAACGGTGGACACGGATAGATCGTATATCGAACGTTATGGTACACACAATTTGGAGAAATAGCCTTTACATTTTATAACTCTAGTTACAAACGAATTTTTTAATTACGTGCAATATGTGCATATATTTGTAAATCATGTTAATTATTTCATGGGAGCGACTCCGTTAAAGTAATCAACAAAATCGTGATGCACAAATATGTGCACACGTTGCGCGTAATTGAAGAATTCGTTTTTGTAAAATGTCAAGGGGTTATTATCTCGGATTGTGTACATTTTGTTTTGTTTTGATGAACGAACATGTGGCAATCCTTACGGAAAAAAACTATGGGAATACGAAAAAATTACTGCCATACTATTGAAGAACTACAATTTTTCAATAATGTGTCAGTAGTTTTTTCGTATTCTTGTAGTTTTTTTCGCAAAAGAAAAGTAATGCTATCCTCGTCTATAGTAATTTGGTCGCTTAAGACAGCCATAGAGAATTCGAATTAGGATAAGAATGTTAACATTAATTTCGTTAGATTTTACGAAGGAATGGTGGTATGATCCAATGCATGGTTTCTCCATCACCTATGCGCCGTCGCAAGTACGTTATATATAATGATACATATAATTATATAAAACTTTATCTTTCATTTCTTCTTTAAAATTCTCTTATCCCCAGTTTTACGTATCTTTATCGATGGTTCATCTCTCATTACTTATACCATACTGAAAGCAATATAATAAGAAACGTTCCCTTCTAAAGACTTTTGAAAGCAATATAATAAGAAACGTTCCCTTCTAAAGACTTCAACGATTTATTAATGAGATCAATTTCAGAATGAATACGCAATCAACCGTGTTATTGGAGCGCCGAATCACGACATAAGCGGTTCCGTCACTATGGTGCAACTCGCGAGACCGAAATTTGAAAATGAGAACTACAGAATGACCACGGATACACCGATATGGGACATTATGTCGCGATTTGGTACGAGATTTCAATATTATACGCAATGAGACGTATTATACGCAATAAATCGTAAAAATAAAGTGTAGTAATACAAGGGTATTTCAACAAATTTTGAAATACCTCGTTAATCTATTTCGGAGAGCGCCAATTGTATCAGTAATAATCTTGAAGATGTTGATCGATTTATTTTCATGCTAATTAAGTACACTTTGGTGGTTTAAAATCATTTTAACCGTGTAACTGTGAATCTTCACATTATAGCAATAGTCGTTCATTCAATTACATCAAACCACAGGACTCTCGTTGATTCTCACTTTATTGCTAATTCTGTAAAAGTGTCAGAAAGTACACGAGAATCGGCGAACTTAGTGAAAGTAGAATAAAGTGTAGTAATCCAGCCAGAAATGATTCGTTGATCGATGTCGAAACGATGTCGAATCGACATTGAAATCGTGAAGTCGACATCGATTCGACATCGTCTCGACATCGATTGACGAATCATTTCTAGGAATACGAGAGTATTTCAAAATCGGTAGGAAATGCACCCTTGAGAACTGATATGATGCTCTGAATTGTAGGCTATTCAACAACCGCGGGATATTACTTCAACCGAACTAGATTCTTTTACGCCTCCGGAGATCCATCGTGGAACCACATAGGACAGGTAAACTATCCAATTTACTTTACTCCAGAACAAGACACGTTGCAGAGTTTCGCACGGCAGAGCATCAAGTGTGTGTTTAACGCCTCACAATCGCAGGTAGTCGTGCTCGAACCGAAAAGAGATCCGCTCATGGTTACGAATCTCCACGGCAGCGACATCGGCGAATATTTCGGCGCGAGTTTGGCCACCGGCGATTTAAACAGAGACGGCTTGGACGACCTCGTCGTCGGAGCGCCACATTGGAAAAACGATAACGGCAGGATTCACATATACTTGGGTACATCCGAGGTGAGTCGCTGCCGAATCCCAGAAGTTCGCCGATTCTCGTGTATTTTCTGACACTCACAGAATTAGCAATAAAGTGAAAATCAACGAGAGCCCTGTGGTTTGATGTAATTGAATGAACGACTATTGCTACAATGTGAAGATTCACAGGCTGCGTTCGGGGAAACTATATTTAGCGCTATAAGCGTCCTCTATCCTTGTTCAACTTTCAGGAACAAACAAGGACAGAGCACACTCATAGCGCTAGCGTCTGCCCGAACGCAGCCACAGTTACACGGTTAAAATGATTTTAAATTGCCAAAGTATACTTAATTAGCGTGAAAAAAAATCGATCAACATCTCCAAGATTATTACTGATGCAATTGGCGGTCTCCGGAATAGATTAACGAGGTATTTCAAAATTTGTTTAAAGCAGGAACATTTCGACAAGTCGGTGATTTTAGAAGGCGTCTATGAGGATGCGCAGTTCGGCTACGCGGTGGCGTGCGGCGATCTAGACGGAGATGGTTTCAGTGGTAATTAATACTGTGCAGAGAGTTAAGACTCGAAAACGTCCGTGAAGAGTCCGTAAACACTCAGCAACGTTGCGCTCGTTGGATTTTAGACATCATAGTGGGCGCACCTTGGGAGGAGTCCGGTGCAATTTACATATACAACGGCGGCGAGAGTTTGAAGGACAACGTGAAACCTACCGCGTCGCAAAGGATCACGATACAATCATCCGCTCATAGTCTCCCGACGCTGGACATACGGACCTTCGGATTCTCGATAGCTGAACCGATCGACGTCGATGCCAATGGGTCGATATTTACAAATAATTAAGTTATATCGAATCACTCGAAACGATATTTGTTTTTACCGTGCCACGCGCATAATTTGAATTTTTCGTTCGATTGCAAGCGCTCCTTTTTTCAGAGTCAAAAATATGAGACAACTTATCTATGTTCATATTTTTTATAGGTACGTAGACATCGCGGTAGGCGCGTACAAATCAGGACATGCTGTGATATTACGAAGCAGACCGGTCGTAAGAACGAGCTTGACCGTTCGTACCGTACCGGACATTTTGCAGAGGAACGTCAGCAACTTTTTCGTCGAAGTGTGCGTTCAATATCGCGACTATGATGCAGCGAGAGCCTATGGTGAGTCACTAAGAGTTATAATTGGTTGATATAAAAATATAAATATAAATATGAATTTATATATATATATATATATATATATATATATATATATATATATATATATATAAATATATATATATATATATATTTTTATATTAATAATATATATATA
>NW_022639455.1:2573083-2580492 GCF_010583005.1 Odontomachus brunneus | reverse complement strand
TATATATATATATATATATATATATATATATATATATATATATATATATATATATATATATATATATATATATATATATATATATATATATATATAAATATATATATATATATAAATATAAATTTATATATATATATATATATATATATAATATAAATATATAATATAAAATTTACTATTATATATATTCTAGTATTTTGTAAATATTGTGTAGCACATAGTATATTTACAAAATATTTTAGAAATATAGATATTAAATCATTTACGAATATTCTAATGTCCGAGATTTCCAGGTATGAAAAAGATTATGATAAATATTTAAAAATATTTATGAAAAATATTTATCATAAATCTTTCATAAATTATAATCTTTTTCATAAAAGCATTTATGAAAAATATTTTTTATACTTTTAAATATTTATTATAATCCTCTTTGTACCTGAAAATCTTGAACATTGAATATTTATAAAATATTTAATATCTATATATTTAATATACTTAATATATTTAATATTTCTAAAATATTTTGTGAATATTGTGTGCTGTCTGGGATAAGTTTGATTTTGTACTTTACAGCTTTCAAGATCTCTTTGACCATAGACGAAAAACATAAGCGTACCAAAATGACTTCACTGGAGTTATTCTCAGTGAATATACTACGTGATAAATGTGTGAATACGAGTATTACACTTTCGGTAAGGATTCATATATACAGTATTTTATATATACAGAGTATTTCCAACCGACAAACTATGAAAAATTGTTGGGGACACGCAGACTCTGACTGCACGGCGTCTCGCTGCGACTTATCTAAAAAAATATAAGTTTTTCCAAAAGGATAAAAAGATTTATGACTTAGATTCTCGGCTTAGTAAACCGCGCTTTCGATATTTTTTTCTTTCAAGAACAGAAAAAGACGCAGGTGGACGCAGGTTCCGACCACATAGCGTCTCGCGTACCTGGTACATGTCTTTTCCTTCTATGGTCCCTTAAACATCATTTTTTGTAAATGGGAATAGATTGTTTCATCGCTACGGCATACGGAGTGTTCAAAAAGATCGAAATTTCAAAATATCTCAAGATAAAATAAATTAAATAAATCAAATAAAATATCTCAAGATAAAATAAATCAAATAAAATATTCCAAGATAAAGTAAATCAAATAGAATAAATCAAATAAAAAGATATTTTTTATACCCTATAACTTTTGTCTGAAACAATTTTTTATAAAATTTATATTTTTAGATATTTCGAGGTCCCGACTTTTTTCGAACATCCCATATGCCGTAGCGATAAAACGACACATTTCTGACCCTAAATCCATTTGCAAAAATGATGCTTAGGGAACCATAAAAGAAAAAGACACGTACCAGGTGCGCGAAACGCTTTGCGGTCGCCACCTGTGTCCACCTGCGTTTTTTTTCCCGGAGAAAATCAAAAACACAGTTTGTTAAGCCAGGAATCGAAGCCGTAAAAGATCTTTTTACACCCTATTTTGTATGTTTGAAACAATTTTTTATAAAACTTATATTTTTTAGATATTTCGAGGTCCCGGTCTTTTTCGAATACCTCAGACAGCACACAATATTTACAAAATATTTTAGAAATATAGATATTAAATATTATATAGATATATTCAAATGTTCGAGATTTTCACACAAGTATAAAAAGGATTATAATAAATATTTAAAAATATTTATGAAAAATATTTTTCATAAATACTTTTATGAAAAAGATTATAATTTATGAAAGATTTATGGTAAATATTTTTCATAAATATTTTTAAATGTTTATCATAATCTTTTTCCTGAAAATCTCGGACATTAGAATATTTATAAATTATTTAATATCTATTTCTAAAATATTTCTTAAATATTTTAATATTTCTAAACTTTTTTTATTTTAAAATTTTTATTTTAATATTTCTAACGTTTCTAAAATATTTTATAAATATTATGTGCTTTCTGGGACCTCGTATGTCGTAGCGAAGAAACAACTCATTTCAACAATCTTTCAAGTTTTTCAGTTGTATTTAGGCACACTTTGTATATATAAGTTATGTAATTGCACTGATTTGTTGCTAATGGATAACGTCCCAGATAACATAGAGAATTAAAAAAGAATTCAATCGTATGTCACCAATTCTAAGTTCATTTTTAGCTGCAAAAAAGATTCTTTTCACTGAACTGAACTCTGAAGAATTCTTTTTGCATCTGAAAATGAATTCAGAGTTGGTGACATACGACTGAATTTTTTTTGAATTCTCTGTGCTATCTGGTGTGCCGATATATACCGACAATCTCAATGTTCTAGAAAAACATTCAAGATTTTATCGAGCCAATTACTATTTACGCGCAGCATGAGTTTACCCAAAAAGATTCACCTGCGCACGATTTCTGCAAGACCTGCCCGGTCGAACGCAAGAGTGACACGTCGAAAGGCGCGCAGACTTTACTTTCCTTCGATATCGGATGTGGAGCGGACAGAGTCTGCAACTCCAACATAACCGCGATTGTGAAATTTTCTGGCGTCAGGCAAGTAAAGTATCGAGTGTCACGCACACAGTTGCGTGAAAGATGATTTATTGAAAAGTTTGAGTCATCAAAAGAATTAAAATTGCAGAAATAATAATTCGTGGATTATCGGATCCAACGATATCACCCTAACGGCGTCCTTAGTGAATCACGCTGAGCCATCGTATCTCACGATGATCACGTTTACTCTCCCGTACGGCATAGTACTGCGCAGTATCTTACCTTCTTGTCAGGAGGATACGGTCGGAAACAAGCTGGCGATTACCTGTAATGTCGGTAATCCACTTGGGAAAGATGAGCTGGTAAGAACAATCGAGTCATGAGGATCAAGAGTATCGAGTCGTAAGCGTCTTCTACAATGGCAGTAGGAGTAGTAGTAAGAAATAAGCAGTAAGTAAATAGACTAATCACAATCGATTATTTTTGAAACATGAGAATGGAATTGGTCAATTTGCTTACTGCTTATTTCTTACTACTACTCCTACTGCCATTGTAGAAGACGCTGTAGAGTCCTTTTTACTGAGTAATCCATCGCTAAACTCGTACTCGCAGAAAATTGTAAAACTGGATTTGGATATGAGACAATTCACCGACGGCTCGCTACACGGGGAAGTTCTGGAGTTCACCACGGAGATATGGACTCGCAGCGTGAATCGTGGCATGCGTACAATTAAATCCTTGCTCACTTTGCAGAGCGAAGCGTTCCTGTCATTGAGTGGGTTGGTATATATTTGGTATATAAGGCTAAAGTATAAACAAATTATTCTCAATGACTGAAAGTGACTTGCCGTTAATCATTGTAGAAAAGCGAACGAGGAAAGTTACCATTTACCCAACTTGGACAAGGAGCAATTGAACGTGAGCTTTCAGCATACATATCAAATATTGAAATCCGGCGCGACGCCGATAAAAAGAGCGCGACTTCTCGTGAACATTCCAACGTATGTGAACGGCTCAGGTCCTTTAGTATTTCTACATAAGCCAAGGGTGTGTATCAATCATAACAATTTCGAAATAACTTTTGTTAGTCGGATTAGAGTCACCATATATTACGAGTTTCAATGCATCGTATCCACTTTGAGAGAAGTTTTACAACTTTCTCGTATGAAGGAAATTCATATTAACAGAAATTATTTAAAATAGAAAAATCAGAAGAAAATATTAATCTCTCAAAGATAAAAAGTATGCAAAGTGATATGTATTTCCAGATATACTTAGCTGGGGAATATCGCGATTGTTTGTCGCTTGGGATAGATGTGATAGATGCTCAACAGAATGAGTTTCAAGACGAAATAGCGTCGGACGTGTCCAATGTGGATATGCCTATATTCGATAATATGACGCCGCGAAGTGTACCGCGTGAATTGCGCAAGAGAGATATAAACAGCCATATGACTCTGGGGACTCGCCTCGTTCAGGCATTGTACACCATGAGAATGATAAAACTCGAGAATTCAATCGGCAATCTGACCCGACAGGATGTCGTGCATCTGAACTGTTCGTCGCCCAACGTGAATTGTTCGATGGTGCATTGCGATCTGAGCGCACTGAAGACACAACAGAATATCGGCAAATTTGTGATGAGACTGATTCTAAATGCTACAGAGCTCAGAGGTACTCGATCGCGCACATATTCGTATTCGTACCTGTATTCTTTTTATAATTTAATCCAAGCATAATTCATATTAGATTTGGTTTTCGGGTTTGAGCCGCGTGGATTCTTTTTTGTCTGATTCCGACGTTTCGTGAACATTTCAGTTCGCTTCATTAGGAAGGAACGACCCGATGGAACGGAATCAGGCAAAAAAGAATCCACGTGGCTCAAACCCGGAAACCAAATCTAATCTATTCATGGACACCGCGAAAGTCTCAAATATCAAAGTATAATTCATGTTTTATTTAAAAGATGCTATTGGACTATCGAACGAAACGAAGATCGTGAAGTTCACCACAGAAGCTCATGTCGAGATCGTACAGCCGGTTAATAGAATCGCCAGCGCGGAAGACACTAAGTGAATATTTACAAAACGTTTCTCTCTCTCTTCACGTAAATTCTTAATTATCTTCGATACAACGCGACTTAATTAATCAGTGCATTACGTATTACAGGTGTGACATGAATCTCACGACGGAATTTCACAGCACCGCAAAGACACAGGAACTGCAACTGTGGGTTGTGTTCGTATCGGTCTCGCTGGGTCTAATTCTATTGTGTGTCTTCATTATCTTATTATACATGGTGAGTTCCGCAATTTCGTATATCTTGTGAATTATCTCCTCGCGAAGTTGAAGGCAGTGTGTATCAAATATATTATTTATAATTGCAGGCGGGTTTCTTCAAAAGGAAGATGAAAGAGGAACTGACTGCTTTAAAAAACAACAAAGTAGGCTTATCGTAGATTTATAATTGATACACATACACATTATACACATCGTTATAAATATGTTAACAATTAATATAAAATATTCTTCGCAGATAACAGGAGATGTGAACAAAGGCGAAATCACAGATACACCCCAATGAAGGATACTTTGTACATCTCTACTCCACAACTGTTGTGATATATATTTTATAAAATAAAGTAATAAAAATGAAAAGGCAAATGAATAAAATCGAGTTACAAAAATTTATTTATTTTTTATTAATTTTATAAGCATGTCTCCTTCATTCGAAATAGATACATTAAAGAATTTGTAAAATTTCGTTATAATTATACATATGTATTTACATTTTGTACGACTCTCGCAACAGAGAGAGAATTGTTATTCTTGCTTAACAATTTAAATGTACACCACTTAACAAACTCATATTAATTACTCATTTATATTTACAATATCATTATTCGCGCTGTATAAAAACAAGTAATATTTGTTGTGTACAATATTCGTGGTTTTTGGTGGTTTTACAAACTCTGTACCGTAAATATTGTTAATAATATATTTCAAGTATATAACATAAAAAGACATAAATAAACTTAAAAATAAGAGCATTATCTTATTATTAATTTTCTTACACTTATCGAATGCTATTCACCTAATTTCATCGTAAACATACTTGATACCCAAGTAAAAGTTACATAGAATATGACGTCGAAAATATCATTATGTGGTCCTCTTTTTAAAATGTTTCGCATTCACGCATATAAGGAGTACAAGGTGTAAGCATAAATTATTTTGTCATTTTTTCTCTCTTCGTGCATTATCACGTGAAAATCAATTATCATAATTGATAACGTCAATAGACGTAATATGAAAACGTTTAAACATAATTCGATATGGTCCACACACACCGAAAACTTTTACGAAGCATCTCTGTTCAAGAGATAAGCAAACCGCAAATACGTTACTCCCATTGTCGTGATATATACTGTATGCATATATCAACGGGGTTATAGCTTGCGGTACTCACTCAGTACATAATATATAACTGTCCACTCAGTATGTGGACAAAGTATAACTGCGACAAAGTTGTGTCGACTCGCTTGTGTCATAGACATCAGCCAAAATCTGGGAATTGAATGAAATTCGTTTCCCTGTTGCGTGTCACAGTTAACACAGTTAACAGTCTTTAGACTGAGCGATAACAGCTGAGGATCTCGTCCTGATGCTGTATCTGACATATTTTTTTTTTTTTTAATATCCTTTTCGTTGTAACATATGGTGTGGGACCTTTTTATAAAAACCAAACATTATAAATTATGCATTTTATATGCTCATACCATTAAGGGTATTTCGCGAAATAAAATCAATACTGAATCTAATTTATGCTCACACGAAGTAATCGAACGTAATGTATATTCGAGAAATAGTTTGAGGATCAATCTCATGAGTATCATGTATGCGTAGCGACGTAATATTGGTTGATTTGTTTGCATCTATGAACATGTAACTATGAACATACATTATCTTCCGGAAAACCAAATAATTTATATACAACTTGTGTCTTGTGTAACGTAACATATCCTATTAGGTGATTATTCACTGTGTAAACTAAAATCTAGATAAAAATTAATTAATATTTTTTTATATGTGCGCTATCACATTATACCACATAGAAGATACTGTTGCTCTTGAAGCAAAAGTAATATTTAATCTTTAACTGAATTTAATTATGAATTTAAATTAATTTAATTTCGAACGTATAAGAGATAACGTACATATTTTCTCGATTCTTTAGGTACGGTATTTTATCGTTTCTTGAAATGTTTATATATATATATATATATGTACATGCCCGCGTATACACAACGAGAGTTGCAGAAAATAACGTAAAAAAGAGATAAGAGTACTTTTATGTTCTTTCTTAATAATATATATAAAGCTCCATAATCTATATATGGAAAATATATATTTGATACTCTGTTCTCTATTTTATTTTCTATTTGTTATACTTGAAAATAAGTATTACAATATTATATCACCTTATTTTTCTGCAACATCATATTTCATTGTGTATGTATAAAGTTGAAGTCTTTTCATCATTTTTACATGTATGGTGATACGAAGACTGGAAAAAATTTAATTAAATGTTAAACAAAGACTTATTCAATGCAGTATTTTTCCACATAGACTATTATACTGGAATGAGATATTTCACTTCAGATTTAACAGTTACATTCTACCTAATATATACACTTTGTATATTATATGCCATGGGAAGTTTGTTAAAAACCCGTAAGTTAGTTAAAAACAGGATATTTACATAAAGAAAAAAAACTATTATTTTCTCAGTGTGAAGAAATTTTTAACAAACTTAGAAATTTCTAACAAATTTCTGCAGCATATGTTATATATCATCATTAGTGAAATATCAAACTAAAAATAAAACTAAAATTTTATACCCCCCTCCCTTTTTTTTTTTTTTTTTTTTTTTTT
>NW_022639455.1:2567545-2573040 GCF_010583005.1 Odontomachus brunneus | reverse complement strand
AAAAATTTCCCCCCCCCCCCCTTTTTTTTTTTTTTTTTTTTTTTTTACGGAATTTAATAATTTAATACGATATTGCGGTTTTCGCGAATAGCAAATATCTACCAAGAATATATTTTAATTATTGGTATATAAGATGCTAAAAGAGAAATCCGCGCGAAATATCCAACAAAAGAACATGAATACGATAGCTTTTCATGCCGCGACGAGATAAGACTACATTTATTTCGCGAAAGCCTCTGACGGTATTTGCCCAAGCTTAAAAAAGTTCTGAAATGCAGCAAACGCGTTATCATAATTCCATTGTACCTCGTTTAAGCATTTGAAGCTCCACTGTAAATTCATGTTCGTTTGCTGGCTCAACGTAACGACCATCTGCTGCTTTATCTCTTCACTCAATTCGGCCGTCTCCATGGGCTTTGCTACTTCGACTTCGGTTGTCATTTGTGCCACCAACGGAGCTGATTGTTCTACGGGTGTTGGTGGTATTAACACGGTTGGTTGTTGCACGGGTGTTTGTGGCAACAACGGAGTCGGCTGTACACTTTGACTCAGCTGACTCTTCAATTGTTTTAACTGGGCATCGGTAGGTTGACTGATGTGCAATTGTTCATTGCAAATACAATATCCGGCACCTTCCGGGATTATTATGAAGGTCCGATTGAAATAGCGGATAGGCTCTTCCTTACTATTGACTTCTTGGAAGTAGCCCGTCAATGTAACGAACATCATCGTCGGCTGCAATCACACAAGAAGACAAAGTTAGACATAAATTTTCAATTTTACATAAATACCGCTGCAAAAATACCGCAGAAAAAATGTACATTAAAAAATTTCGATTCGAAAAATACGAATATGTAATATATATCAATTTATGAAAAAGATTTGTGTATATAATGAATGAATATAGAAAATTTAGCTGTATAATCTGTGTAAACTTTAAATAATCAAGTATTTATTAAAATAGACATTTTATGAAATAAATCTGTCGGTATAACTTACTGTTGGTAACGTGATGTCCATCGTGAAAGAATCGAGAAGATGCTTTGTCTGCGGCATCTCCGAAAGAAACGATACCACTGGTAATTTACCAGTTTTCAATAATTTCATTCTTTTAGAGGTATCGTTCACCCTAAACAAATTTCGGTTTTCTGTGAGATAACCGTTCAATCTGTAACAAGAGATTTTTTGATTAGATTCAGAACAAACGAACTTACTTGATAATACAATAACAGTTAGAGATCATGGGCAAATACTTACTTAGCGTGGGTGTATGTAATCGTTAAACTAAAACACGCCTGCTCATTATAAGCATTCAACAGCGATTGGCGATTATCGCTGTCGAATATCATGAAGTACTGCTGAAGGAATCGGCTGGCGACTTCATGTGCCTTCGCGCTCGAGGCAAATATTCTTTGTGATGATGGTGCTTTGGCTGCTTCATCCACCACATCAAATACTATTGGCCGTGGTAATTCTGTCCCATCCTGTTATATAGTGAGAAAAACACTTGTTAATATACAATCTTTATATCTTATTATATTATCTTGTTTACTATCTTATATTTTATTTTATTAATAGTAGTAGTCTAAATATAATATTTTACTTTATACATGTAGAGTACTCACCAATCTCATCAACTTCGGAAACCGTTTCCGGACGTCACTGTAGTTGAGAAAGAAAAGCCCACAGGTTCCAGATTAGCATGATAACAACAATTTTGTATTATTATATATATTACTAATTTCAGTATTACTAATATCAGTTAAATTTATTAATTAAATTATAAAATTTATATTATTAAAAGAGAGAAAAAGAGAAAGCGCGAATATATAAATCAATTTAGTTGAATCTAAAATATTTGAAGTTAATCCTAACAAATTTGTTTTGTTTACAACAATTTGAAACAAATTTAATGTAAGTTTCTCAATAAAAAAATGTACTTGAAAAATTGTAGTTACAAGTTATGATAATACCTGCAAATGCTAGTTGAATTAAGAAAATGTTAGAAAGTTAGTTATCGAAATTCAGTTCTGAAGAATAAGAGACATTAACTACCCCATGAAGTAATTATCGTTCTCATATTATGCATCAATGCTATGTCTATTTTATCTACTATTTCTGATAATTTTCAATAAACAAAGAATTTTCTATGTTACATACCTTACGTAATCGGTTTGCCGAGACTTGTATTTCTTACAAACAGGATTTCCATTCAACCGCAATTCCTCCAACTTGAGGTCTTTCAGAACGTCTATTTGATGCATTTCTCGGATCTGTAATAATTAATTTATTCATATATTAGAAACGTTAATTGTTAGTTTCTTAGATAACATTGTAGCATAAAATCTTTTCACTATATATACCTTATTGTCTCCAATATAAAGTATCTTCAATTTTGGAAACTTTTTGTTCAAGATTCCAAGCCCTTGGATAATATGAAGTTTATTGCCTTCCAAATTTAAGGCTTCCAATGTAGGTATATGTTCACCCACAATGTCCAATACTGCCATTAACATCACAGGACGAAATAATGCGCAGAAATAATCAGCAACAAGATCTATAAAAACAAAGATACACATATACGTTTAATTATAAATTTCAACATTAATTAAGAATAAAATCTGTTATTACAGTTCGGTAATTTTATACTAACCAACATCTTGATGGAACTTGGATAAATCCAGGGCATTTGTTTCTGCTATATATCGTTTCCCCATAGCTTGCTTCAGACGTTCTTTCAACTTATCATCGATCTCAAACTGCGGAAATCCCGGCTTCACTCTTATTTGCAACTTGAAGCCGTCTGTCATCGTAATCTTGCGATCGCAATTTGCCAATGCGTTCGCTGCTTTCTGATCGTCAACGTAAAAGATAGCACTATTGTCCATTACTTTATACTGCAAATATACAAGTGAATATTTGAATTAGTACAACATAATACGTCTTTTATCGTTATCATATGATTTAATTTGGTGGACATAGCAAATCCTACTTACAGTAATGGGTATGAATGCTTCAGGCGCCATGTAGTTCAACAGATTTCTCAAGACATAATCTTTCTCATACTTGTGGCCGAATGGAATCTGTAATTGTAATACACATTTAGTTTTACAGTTTTAATGCAAACGACAACATATATCGTATGAAATGGATATAATACTTACACAAATCTTATACCAATCAGATTCGCCTAATCGAGGTTGCCGCATTCTCGATCCAGTAGGTTGACCTCCCTGAAAATTTCTACTTGGCAAAGGACTATTTCTTCCTCGAGAACAACCACCACGTGTTCTTTCACGGATAATTACTTGTCTTGCATTATTATTGGAACTCATGGTCATTGGAATGTCTTCATCCAGATTTGCGAGATTCAAATTACGCCTAATCTCTTTACTTGGTCTTTGCGTCTTGAATGATACGCGGAGTCTATTTCCCCCAACATACGAACCAAGGCCTGGTCTCACTACACGGTCGTCGTGTGCTGTAAGTAAATAATTAAGTTAACTAATTAGCAATATTTTAACGTATTTGTGAAATGTGTGAAATATACAGGTTACCCAATAAATTTATTAAATACAGAGCAGAAGTATGGGGGTGGCAAGACGAGAAGAGAATGGATAAGAAAAAGAAAATACATACTGAAATGAATACTAGATTTAGATATAACAACTAAATTATATTGTAGAAGAGGAAACAAAAATGGGTAGACGATCAAAGAAGAGGCTGGTAATGGAATGTATAAAAGAGTTGGATACGAAGAAAAGGAAGTAGGAAGAAAGCAGTTAGAAAAAGAAGAGGAAGATGTTAGAAAAAGTTGTAACATTAACAAACAGATGTATGTATGTATATAGCAGGAGCCATCCAAAGCCGAAAGGCACGGATATGAATAAATAAATAAAATAAATATAATCCTATTAATTTTATCATCAGAACCGAAAGGACAATCCATATTACAAAAGTAATATTACTCTGAAGCTGAAAGTGTGCCACTTTCTAATTTGTCGAGAGACAAGCCGGAGACACGTCACCAAAAAAAAAAAAAGGGGTCTCTTTTTTGCGTAGGCCTTGGGTCGGTTTTTCTACCTGGAAAATTCTAGGTAGAAGTCATAAAATAGGATGAGCTCCAACAATGAGCTCATCCTATTTTACGACTTTTTTTCGAGAAACAGACTTTTGTCTGCACGATAAAATGGAAGGCCGAAATTTACTTAGATCGAACGTTGATACGTGTACTAAGATTGCGTTCTTTTTAAGGAAAATTTTACTTAATATCTATAATTTACGTTACATATACTATAGAGTATCGAGTAAAGTTTCTTCAAAAAGGACATTTTGGAATGCAACTTTAACATAAACATTAATATAACGTTTAATATAACGTTCGCAAATATTGTCAGTGTAAAAACGAGCTAGACGCTCCAGGATGATGTAATTATGTATTCTTTGTATTCTTAGGTAACTGCGCGCAAAATAACAAAGTCCTGATCCGAAGTAGTTCAGACGACCGAGTTCGTTATTAATTCGCCTCTTACGAAAAAATCTACTCCGTTAATTTGCAATTTACTTTAAGGCAAGCTCATGTAGATATTATCATTTATGCACGTATGCAGCCGATGCGTAGAAGCTCTGCTTCGAGACAGTGTCCATTTTGGTTTTTACGCGCCTACTCAATAGCCACGTGTGACCAACGGACAGAGAAACACTTCGTCAGCGCGTTGCAAAGATATCGCGAATATGCAGATACGGGCGAGAATTAATCCGCGACGTTAAGTATTCACCGCGTCGATGACGAAAACACATGTAGAAGAAATAAATTGAGTCTCGTCGATTACTTACCGAAATAGTGCTTGTCGGCCAACCAACGCTTATTGGTGTCTAAGGATGTAGCTGCACGGCCGCCACGATGATCCCAGGACGCTGATTTACTCGACTTCTTCGGCATCTTTGTTGTACGATCACACAAACTTGATGCACACACAGCTTAACCACTGATAGGTTAGAAAACGTTGCAGATAGCTCCTGCTGACTGTACTTCCGAACTGCTTGACGGTAGATTCGGGAGTGACTTCAAGCAAGCGCAGAGAACCCAGATCGATAGCCTAGAAGAGATGGTGGGGAGATATGGTGGGGACGCAACAGCCAATCCACAGCTTTACTTGCTGGGTTGCCCGTTACTGCGCATGCGCATCACTTAATTATTAGCTAGCTTAAAGCCCATTCTACAATTGCGTAAGCGTAGCGTGACGTAAGAGTCAACCAATCAGAATGTTTTATTTACTGATTGCTTTATTCTGATTGGTTGTCGTAATCACATACAACCATTTACAATTGTTTTCCTTTTGGACAAAGCAAATACGTGCTTTATCTATAAGGAAATGCAAAACACTAGGAAACACAAGGAAAATCTATAAGGAAAAGCAAACATGATTCATCTGTAAGGTAACTTAGAAAAGGTTGGAACAATAGATATATATATATATATATATATATATATA
>NW_022639455.1:2567104-2567493 GCF_010583005.1 Odontomachus brunneus | reverse complement strand
ATATATATATATATATATATATATATATATATATATATATCAACATCACGCGTGCCCCCAAGGGATAAATGTAAAAAAATCGAAACATAAAATCAGATTTCGATAGTAAAACAGGAAGGAAGAGAGAGATGGAATATGACATACGCCGCGCTGTTTTATCACGTTTAATAAAGTGCAGAACCACTTGCAGCATAAATAAAATATGTATGTATAAATTTAACACACAATAGTGAAATAAAGACAACAATAAGTGTATAAATAAATATATATTGTGGTTCTCTAATATGTCCAGTTCTTTGACATGTATGTCGAATAAAAATTAACGAATATTAAGCATTGAATATACCTTTACGAAAAATCGAAACATAAAATCAGATTTCGATAGTACG
>NW_022639455.1:2567012-2567094 GCF_010583005.1 Odontomachus brunneus | reverse complement strand
TTTATTTACTGCTTGCTTTATTCTGATTGGTTGTCGTAATCACATACAACCATTTACAATTGTTTTCCTTTTGGACAAAGCA
>NW_022639455.1:2566934-2567002 GCF_010583005.1 Odontomachus brunneus | reverse complement strand
GTACCTTTATAGAAATATATATATATATATATATATTTCTATAAAGGTACATTCCATTTCCTAAAGGT
>NW_022639455.1:2566535-2566924 GCF_010583005.1 Odontomachus brunneus | reverse complement strand
ATATACATATATATATATATATATATATATATATATATATATATATTAACATCACGCGTGCCTCCAAGGGATAAATGTAAAAAAATCGAAACATAAAATCAGATTTCGATAGTAAAACAGGAAGGAAGAGAGAGATGGAATATGACATACGCTGCGCTGTTTTATCACGTTTAATAAAGTGCAGAACCACTTGCAGCATAAATAAAATATGTATGTATAAATTTAACACACAATAGTGAAATAAAGACAACAATAAGTGTATAAATAAATATATATTGTGGTTCTCTAATATGTCCAGTTCTTTGACATGTATGTCGAATAAAAATTAACGAATATTAAGCATTGAATTGGTAAAGGTACCTTTATAGAAATATATATATATATATATA
>NW_022639455.1:2566092-2566386 GCF_010583005.1 Odontomachus brunneus | reverse complement strand
TATATATATATATATATATATATATCTATTGTTCCAACCTTTTCTAAGTTACCTTACAGATGAATCATGTTTGCTTTTCCTTATAGATTTTCCTTGTGTTTCCTAGTGTTTTGCATTTCCTTATAGATAAAGCACGTATTTGCTTTGTCCAAAAGGAAAACAATTGTAAATGGTTGTATGTGATTACGACAACCAATCAGAATAAAGCAAGCAGTAAATAAAACATTCTGATTGGTTGACTCTTACGTCACGCTACGCTTACGCAATATATATATATATATATATATATATATA
>NW_022639455.1:2564693-2565328 GCF_010583005.1 Odontomachus brunneus | reverse complement strand
ATATATATATATATATATATATATATATATATATATATATCAACATCACGCGTGCCCCCAAGGGATAAATGTAAAAAAATCGAAACATAAAATCAGATTTCGATAGTAAAACAGGAAGGAAGAGAGAGATGGAATATGACATACGCCGCGCTGTTTTATCACGTTTAATAAAGTGCAGAACCACTTGCAGCATAAATAAAATATGTATGTATAAATTTAACACACAATAGTGAAATAAAGACAACAATAAGTGTATAAATAAATATATATTGTGGTTCTCTAATATGTCCAGTTCTTTGACATGTATGTCGAATAAAAATTAACGAATATTAAGCATTGAATTGGTAAAGGTACCTTTATAGAAATATATATATATATATATATATACACACGAGGTGTGGCTATTAAATAACGAGACTGACGCTGCTACAGAAGAAGTGCGCATGCGCCAAACGCCAGCAAGCTACAGTTGTTACCGTGAAGCTTTCTCTTTCGAATACGTGCTTTATCTATAAGGAAATGCAAAACACTAGGAAACACAAGGAAAATCTATAAGGAAAAGCAAACATGATTCATCTGTAAGGTAACTTAGAAAAGGTTGGAACAATAGATATATATATATATATATATATATA
>NW_022639455.1:2564500-2564668 GCF_010583005.1 Odontomachus brunneus | reverse complement strand
TGTCTAAATAATAAAAAAAAACTGGCATTTTATATTTTGTGTCGTTTCATTTATTCGTGAGATTCGCGTGGGATTCGATCTCGTGTCACACGGCACCCACCATCTTTAGATGACTATGCGCTGTTCACAAATGCCTAACCTCAACGATCATACTGGAACTAATAATGC
>NW_022639455.1:2564372-2564490 GCF_010583005.1 Odontomachus brunneus | reverse complement strand
ACAATATCGAAAAAATCGGTAATCTGATTCGATCTGACCGTCGGTTAAGTATTCGTGCGATTGCTGAAAAAAACGACCCGAATTGTGGAAGGACAGGTCATGGGTTCTCCACCAAGAT
>NW_022639455.1:2564281-2564362 GCF_010583005.1 Odontomachus brunneus | reverse complement strand
TATATATATATATATATATATATATATATATATATATACATATATATATATATACATATTTATATATATATATATATATAT
>NW_022639455.1:2564001-2564167 GCF_010583005.1 Odontomachus brunneus | reverse complement strand
CATTTTTGAACGTTGTAAAAGTATATTGTAAATATAATCTACCACGATATCGTTACAGCGCATTGGCATTATTAGTTCCAGTACGATCGTTGAGGTTTAGGCATTTGTGAACAGCGCATAGTCATCTAAAGATGGTGGGTGACCGTGTGAGACGAGATCGAATCCT
>NW_022639455.1:2563457-2563991 GCF_010583005.1 Odontomachus brunneus | reverse complement strand
CTGCTTCGAACAATGGAAGATTCGCATGGAGCGTTGTAGGGATAGAGGAGAGGTATATATTGATAATAAATAAAAATGTATGAAATCAAAATAAAATGTTTTATAGCGTCAGTCTCGTTATTTAATAGCCACACCTCGTATATAAAGAGAGAGAAAAAATTATGAAAATCTATATTCAAAATATTATTAAAATATAGAAATATTTAAATATCTAAATATTTTATATAATATTTATTGTAAACAAAAAATTAATATTTTGTAAATATTTCTATAAATATTGCACATGAAAAAAATAAATATAATTAGTTATAATTATTAAATTAATAAAGAAATAAGAAAATCGAAATTTAAATTGCTAATGTACATTAGAAAAATTCTTTAAATGAAAGAAATATATTTTGTTACATATATTATTGTTTTAAATAATATTTTTTAAAAGTTTCTCTCAAAATTTAGTAATACGATTTGTTTAATTTGGATTTTCTTGGATTTTTTAATTTTGTTTGTTGGATTAATTATTATAACATTTTGTTC
>NW_022639455.1:2529866-2563375 GCF_010583005.1 Odontomachus brunneus | reverse complement strand
TTTGGATTTTCTTGGATTTTTTAATTTTGTTTGTTGGATTAATTATTATAACATTTTGTTCAAAATGTAAAAGTAATTATCACTGGTTTACTACATTACATTAATATTCATCGCATATCGAATGTTGCATTGTTTCAATATCTATTAGCAAATTATCCAATAAACAACAAGTAAAAATTATGTAACTATTATTTAGTGTTTGCTAGGTATGTTATAATATACTGTAAGTACTATAAGGATACATTATATATGCATTAATCGTAAAAATATCGTTGGAGTCATTAGGAATCGCCGCGTGCCGCTCGATCGTCAAGTTTAACCCTTATAGAAATATCATACTAAGAATCATTGATAATTACTTATTTTCAGTATTAAAAATACTGGATAATAAGTAATTATCAATGATTCTTAGTATGATATTTCTATAAGGGTACCTTTACCAATTCAATGCTTAATATTCGTTAATTTTTACATACATGTCAAAGAACTGGACATATTAGAGAACCACAATATATATTTATTTATACACTTATTGTTGTCTTTATTTCACTATTGTGTGTTAAATTTATACATACATATTTTATTTATGCTGCAAGTGGTTCTGCACTTTATTAAACGTGATAAAACAGCGCGGCGTATGTCATATTCCATCTCTCTCTTCCTTCCTGTTTTACTATCGAAATCTGATTTTATGTTTCGATTTTTTTACATTTATCCCTTGGGGGCACGCGTGATGTTGATTACATAGCGAAGCATTGTAAGAATAGGAAAAGTAGGGGTAACTGGCAGTCCATACTTATATAGTCAGAAATTACAGTTGAAAAAAAAATAAAAGTATTCTCGTATGTCTCATACAGTGATTAAAAAAAGCGGGAGTGATCATTTTGTTGTAAGATGTCATGGCCGAATCGGATATCCGGTTGGTCACAGCCTTTCCATTAAGGGACGTCTACATTGGAAGTAAATAGCAAGAAGTAGGAAATAAGAGTAAGAAATTGACCAACCACAGTCGAATGTGAGAAGAATAATCAACTATGATTGGTCAATTTCTTATTCTTACTTCCTACTTCTTACTGCTTACTTCCAATGTAGACGTCCCTTTAGAGATGTCCGAAGCCAATCAATATGTTGTTTTTCCGAGCTAGAAGGTTATTACGGAAAGCAGCATATTGATTGGCTGCCGCTGAACTTCCGCCGCACAGCAAACATTACCGCGTCCTGTGTGCAAAAGCCATTAGACCTGCAGCCGAAGAGAGAGTGTAGCGTAGTTAATTATGTTTTAAATTCATTTTTTTATTATTACTTTAACGAAAAGAGCTGAATATACAGAGATTTGTTAATTATTAAGATGGTAAGAGTATAATTTTTACTAATATTACATTTTAAATAAATTGAAAAGCATGCCTAACTTTAAATTCAACAAGTTACAAGGTTATGTATCTATTTCAATCTTTTAAATATATTTTATTCTGTTGTCATACAATGAAGTTTATTATAGAATGAATTATGTTACAGGGCAAAAATAAAAAAACTCGTAAGGTAGTCATGCAAAGATTTGCTCAGATGAAGAAGATGATCAGTTTGAGTGATTCACGAATGTAAGCTAATATAAGATATTTTATAATTGTTAGATATTTGTAAGCAATGTATCACAATAAGATTCGAATATTTTATAGAAAACCAGAGAAACGTCTACCATCTAAGAAAACTCCAAAAGAAGACAAGTCTAAAATAAAAATCACAGAGGTGTAAGTAATATTAGATACTTAAATGAGAGAAAGAGAGTAAAAGAAAAGAAAGAGAATGAGTAATTCATCTAGTTTATATCATTTAGTAGTAGGATTTTTATGTGTATGATGTTATAGAATAATTATTCATTACGAAATAACTTTATACTTTTAAGCTGTAAGATGATTTATATTTCAAAGGCCACAACAATCGTCAGCTCTGTTTTTCCAATACAACACACAGCTTGGTCCACCATATCATATCTTAATTGATACAAATTTTGTCAATTTTTCCATCAAAAACAAATTGGACATTATACAAAACATGATGGAGTGTCTTTATGCAAAGTGTATACCGTACATAACAGATTGTGTAATGGGGGAATTGGAGAAGCTTGGACAAAAATATAAGTTAGCATTGAAGATTATCAAGGATCCACGATTTGAACGATTATGCTGTATGCATAAAGGAACATATGCAGATGATTGTCTTGTGAATAGAGTTACACAAGTGAGTACAGATTTTGTAAATATAATGAAATTCTTTTCTTTGTTTATGATACAAATTTGAACAGAATGTTATTGTGGAGAAGATGAAACGTCAGACTGTGCATTACTTTATTATTTCAGCACAAATGTTACATTATCGCAACGAATGACAGAGATCTGAAGCGGAGGATACGAAAAATACCAGGTGTGCCAATTATGTATGTGTCTCAGCACAGGTATACGATAGAACGTATGCCGGACGCCTACGGTGCACCCAAGAAGTAGACCTAATTTAGAATCATTTTTTTTATATTGTTAATATTTACAGAAAATGTGTTGTTTTTGTAAATAAACCTTTATATAATATCAATCCTCTTGTCATTTTCAAAAACATTTTTTGTCAATAACAAAATATTCGATTTGTATGTTCTTATTTCTTGTTGATCGAAATTGGAAAGAAATAATAAAGATTTTTAACTCTAAACAAAATCATACTGATCGATAAAACTGCAAATTTACATCGCCGAGTTTAATTGAAGAGTGCTGACATCTCTATTGGAAATATAACACTTAAATACTAATGTTATCGACGGTGCATTGATTTTACCGACAGATGCAAGGGTTATGGAGTTAACGAATTCGAGTTTGAGTTGAACAGACACGAAGAGAAGATCAGTAATCGTTGTAACGATGAGAAATGCTAATTTCCGCGTATGTATTTTATTCCGGGAATATTCTGAATGCTCAGACATAAGTATGTTATGTCGCCGGCACGAAATTGGAACGGGGACAGTCGCATAATGTTGCTGCTTGCATCCTTACAAACGAGCGCAAAGGTGAGATTACAAAAGTACATATTTTTGTTCATTATAAAATGTCGGAAACTTATCTATTAACCATTAATCGTTATTGTCGATGCGACGAGAATACAAATGATGCGTAATATAATACATCACATGACAGTTCTTATCAATCAAGATCGCGTATCGCGGTCTCCAAGGTTAGGAAAGTGTGATACGCGCGTGGATTAAAATAATTGATGATTTCGGCGCACAAAGTGTCCCGGCTTTTCTACATCCGGATAAGTGTCGAGATTCTCCTCCGCTCTCGCCCCTTCCCCCCTCTTCCCCCGTTGCCTCCGTTAGGTTGTGACCTTTCTAATATCGCGGGACAACAAATGGCATACGGAACGCGTGCGTTACCACCGTGGAACGCGGGACATTAATCATGCGCTCGCGAAGGATTCAACGTCCTGTTGCATCCGTCGTCGTGAGACAAGTCTTCGAGTCGGACTTCAATCCGCCTCTTTGTCTTAAGTTTATTCTTGAGTTAACTGTCCAGACTTCACTGTTTATTTAAAGTAATTTATATTGTTACACGGAGTATCTGATAATTCATGACACTCGTTGTGTGTGTGTGTGTGTGTGTGTGTGTGTATATATGCAAGTAAATCTCATCACATAAAATCAAATTCTTTACCACATGTAAAATAATTTCAGGTCACCCTGCTCCCTGAAGAAGTCAACTGAAATGTTCACGAAACGTTGGAGCCAAGTATGAAAGACACGGAAGACGCGGTCCAAGCCCGGAAAACGAACGAAGTAACTACGTAAAATTTTGTATTATTAATAGAAGAAGATTAACGAATAATCACGTGCGATAACATAGAGAAATTTTGTGTTTGATGCGTTCTATTTGCATACGAGTATCATAAATTGGCAGACACTATAATATTCACATTCTCTATAATATTATTAAGTTATTATTATTATTAATAATAATAATTATTATTATTATTAATTATATATTTATTATTAATTACTATATTATTATTATTAATATTGTTGTTATTATATATATTAATATTATTATTATTGATTACATATATTATTACATATTATAGCGCGCAAAAAAAACAAGGTAATCTCTTAAGCCTTGTCCAGACTTGTATCGTATCACCATATTTGTATGGAGATTTGTATCCTGATCGACCAAGTGTGGACAGGGCGCCATATCGTATCCGCGTATCAAAAATTGATACGGTGATATGCTACGGTCATGATCGACCTCGAGTCGGCATTTTGCCGTTACATCAAAGAAATGATGCGGACACAGTCAGTCTGGACGCTACCCCGATCTGTATCATATGACCCTTCTTCACGCGAGGAGTGGAGCGGGGAATACACACACTTTTTTTTATCTTTTGTTTTTTTTTATTTATCATCGCTGCATCTTCTTCTTCTTTCTTTACGTGTAACAAATAAAAATGTAGTTGGCAACAGTCAACACTGTACAGAGAAAGAAAGAGAGAGAGGGAGGGGGAGAGGGGGAGAGACAGACAGACAGACAGACAGACAGACATTAGGTCTGTCCTCTTTAGCTGAACTGCCTGAACTGCAATAAGTTAGAGTGAAACAAAATATATTTGTCTCACACTAACTTATTGCACCAATGTATGTACATCAATTCAGCTAAAAAGAACAGACCTATTGTTATACACACTGAAGACAATACGGAACTAAAGATACGGATGTATCAAATGGAAAAACAAAAAAGATATGGGACAGATTCGGGTTGAAAACTAAGCCTTATCACGGTATCGTATCAGCATACCATATCATGATCGGACACGCGATACGATAATGCGATACAAGTCTGGGTGTAATATATAGGCGATAACATATTCGCGGATGCACTTTACGTCACAGTTTCGTGTTCGAAAAGACATGCCTAAATTGTCGTTGCAGCTTACTATCGTCGGCAAGTGCTACTTTACTTTCCGTCGACTTTCCAGATCAAAGCGACGACTTGTCTATTTCATCCGATAGAAAAAGACCGTTAGATAAGGGCATATTCTTCAGGGTCCTCGTCAAAAGTGTACTCACACTATTTAAACCCACATAACGCGAGTCAATTCGAGACGATGTCGTTTACCCCGTGGGACTCTCAACGTGGAGCTACGATCGGGCAGATTGGTGGCTGGCCGAGGATGAGGAGAAAAGGATGGATAAAGGTTTGTTTCATACTTGTAAATCGGTGAACTTATCAAAGGGCGAACCGATGTACATGGCGTACCCATTCATACAGCATCATACCTAGTAAACTAGATTAAAGGAAAGCAACGGTTGAACAGGCGAGCGAAAGAGCGAGCGAACGAGTGAGCTGCGTGCGTACGTAGGAGTGAAGGAAAGAAGAGGAGAGAAGGCGGAAAGCAGAAGGAGACGGTCAGTTTAGTTCGTAGGTAGAAGACCGAGAGAGGATCGAGCGGAACGCTCGATTGCGGTAACGGATTAGTTATAAAAGTGGCGTAGGGCCGCGGATATGTATCTACAGCGTCCGGATAGGTCCGGAGGACCCCGGCGACTCTCGCCCACTCTCCCTCCTCGTCCCTTTGCCATCGCCGCGCTTCTTCGCGTGGCAGTCCGCACCCCCTGCTCGCCCTTCCAGGTATTTCCCCTCCTCCCCCACGCATTATTCATCTCTTGTTCTCCGTCCTCGTCATCCTTTTCTCCTCGGTCCTCGGTATCACTCTAGCTGCCTCCTTCTCTCTGTCTCTTTTCTTCGTTCTTTTGCTTTCTCCTCTTCCCTCTCTCGCCAATTCGTCGCTCTCTCTCTCTCTCTCTCTTTTTCTCTCTCTCTTTCTCTCGCGCGCGCGCCCTCGTCGCGTCTTCCTCACTCCCGTCAAAACGAAGCAACGTCCTCGTCGCGTCGAGGCTCCAGCACACGGCGGCCATCTTGCATACCTGAGCCTCCGCATTGCTCGTTCCTCGAGGGCAAAAGGGAGAATATCTCAGCGAGACGACGGCGGGATGCGCGAGGCGAGTCGAAGGTGGAAGGATCGCGCGTGGAAGATGGCGGAGAGGGAAGGCTGAAGAAGCTAGTCGGTGAGAGGGACGAGGTGGGGGTGGAGGGGGACAGGAGAATGAGGCCCCGGTTGAGACAGCGGGCCCCGACGAAGAGCAAGTGCGAAGGAGAGACTATCCCTCAGTACGACAGACAAAGAGGCACATACACCGATAGGCAGTGGTAGGAGAGATAGGAGAGAAAGAGAGTGGGTAAGAGAAGAGGAGGGAGATGGGAAAGAGTACCGCGATAAGAGCGAGCGAAATGAGCGTTAGGAAAAGGAAGGAGCGACGAAGACAGGAGGTCGAACGTTTCTTGACACGAAAGAGGGGACCAGGGACAAGGGGAAGCGAGGAAGAGAAAAGGAGAAGGAACGATATCGGTAAAAGAGCGAGTGGGACTCACGTGGACAGAGAAAGAGAGAGACAGAGTGCTACAGTCACGATGTCTCTTGGAGCGGACGGAGAAGGTGGTATCGGTGGGCCTCGCGCGGGGTTGCAAGGGGGAAGGTAGAAATAGAGAGAGTAAGAGAGAGAAAGAGTGAATGGAGGAGCCGCGAGCTTGAGGAGGAGAGCGCGAAACAGCACGTTGGGGCCCGATGGATCAGAGAGGGACGGCGGCATCAGCCAGCCCGAAGAATGCCTCTCCCGGCAGCGGCGAAGTTCTGAGACCGGCTTGGTTCAGTCGAGTCAGATCAGTCCTTGGGAAGGCGATTTTCTCTCCGCGGTGCGCGTTCTTTCGGTGGGCCTTACGTCGTCGCGCTTATTAGCCCTTTTTTCACCTCTTTTCTCCCCTTTTCCTATTCCCCCTCCGCACCCTTCACCCTGTCCTTCACCCTGGTTAACCGCCACCCCGCATGTGCTTTCTTCACCCCTCCCCCCTTCACTCGGCTAACGTTTACCCCGAGGCGAGAGTGAAAGAGAGAGAGACAGAAAGATCGCAAGAGCGCGCGCGCGCGCGCGCTAGCTAACCCGTTGTTGCGCTCGTGAGATTGCTCCTCGCGATCGGCGAACTCGAGCATCGCGATCGCGTGAACTTCCTGACGATTTCCGCGAGAGATATCGCGAGTCCGGCGAGCGCGCGAACTCGAAGGGTGAATCGCGCGAAGCCGAGACCATCTCTTTCTCTCGAGTGTCTCGGTTACTAACTCGTTCGGTCGGATCGGTACCGCCGCGAGGGTACACACGAGGTATTTACGCGTGTGCGTATGCGTATCGTGAAGCGTGTTCTTGTGCATTAGGCATTGCAACCCTCCGTCCGTCCGCGTTTCTGTGCAGTGTTTGTATTGTCCTTGGCGTTCTCTCACAATATATCTCGAGCCAGTGATAATAAAGTCGTGGATTTTTTTCCGGAGAATCCGAGAGTGTTTCGCGACAGAGCGAGCGTTGGAGGTCGTGCCGAGTGTCTCGCTTTTGCCATCAGTGAACGCCGTAAGGTTTCGTCGTGATATACACGTCGTGAGAAAAAAAAGAGAGAAAAAAAACATCACTGCGCGATATGACAGAGCGTAGGGACGAGCCCCGGAGCACGTGACATAGGTATGCCCGGAGCGAAAAGGCCGGAAGAGGAGAGCAGCAACAGCAGCGATAGCGGGTGGAAGATCTCGTCGCGGAATCCCGTTTTCGGGAAGACGGCAAGCAGAATCTGGTCGCAATCGAGTCGATAATCGGAAAAGCCCGAAGAAACGTACGGCGTGCTCGCATGAGCATCCGCAGACGCGTTTCGCGAGGCGCGGCTCTCGGCGGGTCACTGCCCTCTCTGTCGGGTGAAGTCTCCTCTCGTGTACACTTGACTTTCAGCGGCGAGGGAAAGGAGGAGAGAAGGAGGAAAGGACGAGGAGAGATAAGGGGAGAGAGCGAGAGAAAGAGAGAAACGGACATAGAAGGAAGAAAGAGAAGGAGGAGGAGGAGGAGAGAGAGAGAAAGAGAGACGGAAAAGAAAGCACCCACCTTCGGGTGCGCGGGTTTAAATCGGGACCCTGGTCTAGGTGGGGAAGGGAAGAGAAAAGAAATGCGTCGGGTAACCGGCGATTCACGTTGTCGCACGCGCGATTAATCTCCATCCTTAGAATGTCGCGTGTACAATGCGCCGGTACTACGTAGACGTGAAGGACGAGATTATCACCGGCCACCATGAGGAGGAAGAACGACAGGTAGTGCGTACGCGGAGCGCGCATTTTTATGCCGACGAGTCGTAGAGGGTTTTGGCTAAGGCAGGTGGGCGTGTCGCGGGACAAGAAGAGATGATCATAAGGAGATCGATGGTCCTAGCCCTGCTCCTGGGACTCCTGTCGGTGGAGCAAAATGGCGGCCAGGTCGCCGCCGGCGACCTGGAGCGACGCACGGCATCCGAGGCTTTTGCGCGCAACCTACCTCAAAGGGTCACGCGCCTGGTGCCACGTAGGTCACCGATGTTGCCTCAGGACAGCGCTGCGATGGGCTTGGCTATGCAGAGTAGAGCGGTCGACACGAGGGTGCAGCTGGAGATCAAGGAAGGTGAACCCAGAGGAACCTTGGTCGGCCAGATACCTGTCAAGCCTGACTTCACGTACAGATTCAACGAGCCACCGCAGGAGTTCGTGCTCGACGCGGAGACCGGCAAGATAAGAACGGCCAAGGTGCTCGACCGAGAGGCGCTCAGCAGCGATCGCTTCGACCTGGTCGTGCTCTCCAGCCAACCGACTTATCCGATCGAGGTGCGGATCTTGGTGTTAGACATCAACGACAACGACCCGGAATTTCCAGAGCCCAGCATCGCGGTGAGCTTCTCAGAGTCCGCCGTAGCAGGCACCAAGCTGCTGCTGGACGCCGCAACGGACAAGGATACACCGGAAAACGGCGTCTTGGATGACTATTACATCGTGGACGGCAACACGGATGGGAAATTTCGTCTTCAGGTCACCGGCAATCCTACCGGTGAGACCTCGTATCTTCATCTGGAGACCACGGGCAAACTAGATCGCGAGCAGGTGGAGTACTATTCACTGAACATCTGTGCTCGCGACCGCGGCCAACCACCGCGACTCGGTTATTTGCTGGTAAACGTCACAGTGTTGGACGTGAACGACAACCCTCCCGTCTTCCAGCAGAGCGATTATGTCGTACCGTTGAACGAGAGTGCGCCGATCGGCACGAAGGTTCTCACAGTGCACGCCACCGATAAAGACTCAGAAGACAATTCCAAGTTGACGTATTACTTGCCGGACAACGAGCGAAAATTCACCATAGACCCGGAAACAGGTACGATCATCACCGCCGAGCCACTCAGGTGTCCTGAGCAGATATGCACCGTGTCTCGTCCGGGTGGTGGTTGTCCCAAGAGTTGCGTCATAACGGTCTTTGCTCGCGACCACGGTTCACCTAGACAAGACGGTCGTACGTACGTAACGGTGAATCTGCTGGACGCGAACGATCATGCGCCTGAGATCAAGTTCACCTTCTTTCCGGCTGGTCTTCCGTACGCCACCGTCGACGAGAACGCCGTTAATGACTCGATCGTGGCGGCGGTCGCAGTGGTTGACGTCGATGAGGGCTTGAACGGCGACACCAGCGTGGAAATACGTGCCGGCAACGAGCTCGGCCACTTCCGGTTGGAGAGCACGATGGCCTTCTATATTGTGCGTGTCAATGGTCGGCTGGACCGCGAGGAGATTCCCAAGTATAATTTGACGGTAGTTGCCACCGATAAAGGTACCCCGTCCAGGTCCACGACGTCTTACCTCGTAATCCATGTTAACGACGTCAACGATCACGAGCCGGTGTTCCAGCAGAGCGAATACTCGGCGGTGCTGTCGGAACTGTCGCCGATCGGTAGCTTCGTCGCTAGTATTTCGGCTACAGACGCGGATTCCGGAGTGAATGCCAAGATCAATTACGACTTCGCCGCGGGTAACGAGCAACACTGGTTCGCCATAGACAGCAATACCGGCTTGGTCACCACTGTAGCCACCTTGGACCGCGAAGTTAAAGGCAGTATCGAGCTGCACGTGTCAGCTTGGGACGGCGGGCCCAACCCCAAGTTCGCGGACACGTACCTGAAAGTCACTATTCTCGACGAGAACGACGAGGCGCCGCGCTTCTCCGAGAGCATGGTCAGAATCACCTTGTTGGAGAATACGCCTCCGCACAGTCTGGTGGCCACTCTCACAGCCGTGGACAACGATCAGGGTACCAACGGCAGTGTCGCGTATAGTTTCCATCCCAGCGTCTCGCGTGATTACCCCAACACCTTCGCGTTAGATGTCCTGACCGGTCAGCTGACGACTAAGGTCGATCTCGACCGAGAGACCATAGGAGAGTATCAAATCTTGGTGATAGCTAAAGATCAAGGCACACCCGTACAGTCCTCGACCGCCACCGTGGTGTTGACTTTGGAGGACGTCAATGACAACTCGCCTGTGTTTTACCCGTGGCAATATCTAATGTCCATCCCTCAAAACGCTGTCTCGGGCGCTGTACTGGGTAAGGTGATGGCGACCGACGCTGACGCCAAGGAGAACGCGCAAGTGAGATATTCGTTGGAGTACGGTGGTGAAGGTCTTTTCGCGGTCGACAGCAGCACAGGCGAGATCACTCTTCGGAATACTTCCAGTGTCATGCGTAAGACCCTGTACGAATTGACCATCTCGGCGAAGGATGTCGGCGACCGAGTAGCCATGAGAAACGCTATCGTGGAGATCCTTCGCAATGATGACTTGGAACACCTCGAATTCAACAAATACAACGGCTACGAGTTTAAAATCTCCGAAGACAAAGGCGACTGCACCTCCGTGTCCAGCGGATTCGGCAGAGAGATCGGCACGGTACAGACTACGCTGTACAAAGACGCCAAGGTGAGCTACGCGATCGTGTACGGCGATTCCAAGGGCAACTTCAAGATCGACCCAAACACCGGCACCATCAGCACCGCTGGCTGCTTGGATCGCGAGCAAGAGGCTTTTTACAGGCTGCAATTGTGGGCGCGCGCTAATTTCGCGTACGGTCGGACGATCGTGAACATCACCGTCGAGGACGAGAATGATAACCCGCCCAGGTTCCCCAAGGGCGAACGGGGCGACGAAATTCTCCTGAACGAGAACGCAGCGGTCGGTCAGGAGGTGTGTCTAGCTCGTGCCAGAGACTCGGACTCTGGTGCAAACGCTAGGATCGTTTACGCCTTGACGCATAACCCCGGTGAGCAGTTCAGAGTTGACGAGAACTCTGGTATCATATATTTGGGTAGACCAATCAGGGCACCACCCGGCACGGTTCTTCATCTGGAGGTGACGGCAACTGATTCGGGTCGTGACCCGTTATTAGCTCAATATCAGGTCCGAGTGACGATCGGCGATGTGAACGATCACACACCGGTGTTCAACTTGACCAGCTATGAGACATCCTTGGCCGAGTCCACGCCGGTGAACGAGCGTTTCTTCTCACTGACGGCCACCGACACGGATGTCGGCGCCAACGGGCAAGTGTTTTACAGCGTGACCGATGGCAACGGCGAAGGTCGCTTCGGGATCTTCCCAGATGGTCAGCTGTACGTGAAGAAGGAACTCGATCGAGAAGAGCAGGATTACTACGCCCTGGAAGTGACCGCTTCTGACCAAGGCGAGCCGTCCAGAAGTTCCGTGGTGCCGATGGTGATACACATAATCGACGAGAACGACAACGCGCCGGAGTTCACCAACAGCAGCTTCAGCTTCCATCTGCGCGAGAACGAGCCTCCGGACACCTTTGTCGGCAAACTGCTCGCGACCGACCGCGACATCGGCCGCAACGCCGACCTGATATTCTCGCTACCGACGAGCCAGCAGGACTTCATCGTCGACCCGAAAAACGGCTTCATCAAATCGCTGCGCGTATTCGACCGGGAACTACTCATGACCAACACCGGTGACAGCTCTATCACTTTGGAAGTCACCGTCACCGACAACGGCGTGAATCGTCTGCGCGATCGTGCCAAGGTCACCATATACATCACCGACGTGAACGACAACGTGCCGCAGTTCCAACGCTTACCCTATCGCGTCCAAGTGAGCGAAGGCGCCGCCATTGGCACGCAACTGCTGCGCGTGTACACCACCGACGCTGACGAGGGTCTCAATGGCGACGTGTTCTACTCCCTGGAGGACGGGAACCAGCACGGCCACTTCATGATCGACGAGGCCACCGGGCAGATCTCGCTGGCGAAGGTACTCGATCGCGAGACCTTCGACAGCTACGTGTTGACTGTCGTGGCGCACGACGCCGGCATGGAGAGTCGTCTGTCCTCCAGTGCGACCGTCTACATCGAGGTGCTCGACGAGAACGACAACGTGCCGCGTTTCGTCGACAATAAGTCCAAGATCTCCGTGCTCGAAAGCACGTCGACCAACACCGAGCTGCTGAGATTCAAGGCCACCGATAACGACCTCGGGGTCAACAGCGAGCTAGCGTTCGCAATATCGGCTGGCAACAGGAGAGACATCTTCTACATCGACCCGTTGACCGGCACGCTATACTTGAAGAAGCCACTCGATTACGAGGAGCAGGTGCGCTACACGCTGAACGTCACCTGCAGCGACGGCGGCCATCCCAGACTCAGCTCAGTCACCAGCCTGGTCGTTCAGGTGATCGACGCCAACGATAATCCACCGGTGTTCCCCAACACCGCGATAGTACGTCAGATACGCGAGGGTATCCACGTGCGCACGCCGATCGTCACCATCACCGCCGAGGACCCGGACTCCGGCGATAACGGGGTCGTCAGTTACTCGATCCTCAGTCAAGACCCGGAGGATCAAGTGCGGCGATTCGGCATCAATCCCTCGAGCGGCGTGATACACACGCTGCAACCGATCGACCGCGAGGAGGTGGACACCTTCAAGCTGGTGGTGGTCGCTACCGACCGGGCCGAGCCGCCGAGCGCGCGGTTGTCCGCCGAGAAGCTGGTCATCGTCATTGTCGAGGACGTCAACGACAATGCGCCGATCTTCGTCAGCATGTCGGCGGTGGTGTTGCCGAGGCACCTCGGCAATCCGAACTACCCGCAGCACCAGCTGAACAAGTCCACCAAGGAAGTCGTGGTGGTTCAGTTGCTCGCGCGCGACCTGGACTCCAGCACCAATGGCTTGGTGACCTACGAGCTGCTGCGCTCGAGCGGCAACTACTCCGACGTGTTCCGCATCCACCGCAGCACCGGCTACCTCACCATGAAGCTCCCGCGAGGCTCCTCCGCGAGGAACCCTCACTACCTGGAGCGCGCGTTCAAGTACCAGGTAGGCGTGCGAGCGACCGACGAGGCGGTCCAGGCGGAGCGTCGCTCGTCGGAGACCTACGTGACCTTGATCGTGCCGAGCGAGGACGGCGACGATCAGCCGGTGTGGGAGCACCGGGGTCAGCTCGAAGGCAGCGTGTACGAAAACGAGCCGGTGGGTACCAGCATCCTGCGGGTGAGCGCGCGCTCCCGCCGCTCGTCCTCCAACCTCGAGCTCGAGTATTACGTGACGAACGTGACCGCCGGCGGCAGCGGCTCCCAGGTCGACCGGCTCTTCGACGTCGACACGAGGACGGGCGTGCTGTCCACCGCGGCGGCCCTCGATCGGGAAACCGGCGCGCAGTGGTACGAGGTGGAGCTGTACGCCATCGGCCTCGGCGGCAGCAGGCCCAGTACGACGTCCACTAAAGTGAGTTCTACGTCTTTTGATTGATCGTCCCGGTGATATTAATGATGCGTCGGCTCCTGAAAGATATTCGGTGCTTTTTGTCCGCCGAGCGTCTCTCCCTCTCCCCGCGAGCCCCCTCCCCGCTGCCCCCTGGTCGCCACTCCCGTCCCGCGCGCGCACGCCTCGCGTAATGTAATTTCTCGATTGCCGGATAAGACCGCGGACTCGTCCGTCCGTCCGTCCGTCCGTTCATTTGGCCAGGTTGTCATCTACGCGCGCGAAAGAGAGAGAGAGGAGGGGGAGAGGGATTTGGCGAGAATATTTTAATTGCCGAGACGGCGAAAGGTATCGCGCGGAATTACAGTTACACACTCGGCGCCAGAATGACGGAGCTGCTTTTTTGTTTACGGACAATTAATACGGATTTATTCCGACGCGAGAGGGGAAAGCGAAATTAAAACGCGAGAAGCGGGTATGATAATGATAGTTATTAGAACGCGCGACATGTGCTAAGTGTGCTCGATGTGTTTTCATTGAGACGGAATTATCGTGATCTACCGCCTAATAAATGATTATTATCGTCACATTTTCGAGCTGAGCCGAAATTCGCGATCAGAGCGACTTTTTCAGACGGCGCGGGTTCCGCGCACCTTCGAGGTGCGCCGAAATTTTTCAAAAATACGCGACACGTGGATCTTCGCGGTTTCGCTCGCTTATCGCACCCCCGATGCCAACGTGATTAACTGCAGGGCTGCAAACAGATTTCTAGAATACAGGTAATAATTTTACCTGTGCGTGATTAATTGTCTGGGAGATACTAATGATGTATTGGGTTCTGAAAGGAACTCTTTATTAAGTGGGCATACACACCGCGTGTAATTCCTGGGGAAGTCGATAGAATCCATTTTCCTTAACCAAATATTGACGTTACCGCCGAAACACAAGTATTATCATTATTCCATTACACGCCCGCTTCAGCTTTCAATCAATTTCCCGCTCGCCACGCCGCTCTTTCACAAGGACACTTTTTTATTTTTTAACGCAACTACGATAACAATTTATCTGACTCGAAACTCTCGAGATCGAGAGACTTTTGTTTCGTTCACGCTAGGAATTTCTAATTGCTAAAAATTGAAGCAAAAATAATGCACAAAATTGAGAGGACGTGACGCACGTGTCTTCTTACGGATTCGCGTAGGCGACGAGACGTGGGAAATTTGATGGCACGCGTAGCGGCACGCACGAGGCGTGCAATGCGCGCAAAAGGAATTGAGGAACTTTCGACATTTCATCCTCAACGTTATTTACGATCGTTTCTGCCGCGACTCTATAGCCGGCATTCACTAATTTCTCCTTCTCACTCTCGATGACACAATAATTAGGGCGGCGACGTACGTGCCGCGTGTCTCTCGCTCGGCAGACGCGATAATTCCTTCGACTGAGAGAATTACGTTACGCAACAATACCCTTAATGTAATTAGAGTCGGCGATAGAGAGATGAAAGAGACGAAGTGGGTAGACGGAGAGACAGTGAGTAGAGAGAAAGAGAGAGAGACAGAGAAAGAGAGAGAGATAGGGAGAGAGGGTTCAAGGGAGAGCAATAAGAAGAGGAATCTCTAGAGATGAGAGGCGCGATGGGTGGAAGGACAACGTGCGCGCGGGGAGAAGGCGCGGGCCTTCATAGTAGGGAGAGAAAGGATGCGGAGGAGGGAGATCGTGAATACGAACGGTTTACAGCCGGTTCAGTGCTGCATAAATAGGGCTTAGGACCCGGGACGTTTCCTCAAATTACAGGGCGCGTTTCAAATTTATACGAAAGCGCCGCGCCACGCCGCCACCGCCATCTCGTCTTGTTTTATTAGAACGCAGCATATCCTAATTAATTCGCGCTTTTTACTCCGTGCTTATACGGGCTGTTTCGCGACTCGTCGCGCTACGAGTTGCATAACTTAGACTACAATTTTCGGGGGAGATCTCCGGGCGGATCTGAATCGAACCGGACCGCGCGACGCTACGACAGCTGGGACAGATCACAGATGTTGTCAGAACCACGAGGTCGTCGTGACTTCTTAACTTTGAGAAAGGAGGTTCTCAGTTTATCCCTTTCATGAATGTCCGTACGTTCCTCGAGAATCTAACTCGCGAGAACATAGCTCGGGGACCGTTAGAGATATTGAGGTGAGACTTTTTTGTAACTTGTTCAGTATTTTACCTACATGGTTCTTAAATTAGTGTCACATTACTCAGCTCGGGGGGACAAGAAAGGTGATCTGGGTAATCCCATTACTTCCTCGAAAATCCGAGATCATCTAGAGATATACTAAACGAAACTTTTACTTTTTTAAAACAAACTTTTAGCAAATAATCGACAAGTAAAGAACTCTTCTGATCAAATTAAATCTCAAGTCTCCCTTGAGGGCGGTTTCCCGAGTTCTAATCCGCCCTTTGAAAATCATTCATACATTCATCTACTCATCGAACGTCAGATAAGAAATGCCGACGACGTCCACGTCATCCCGCGGTAGGTTCCTCTGAACGCGCGTCCCTAACAAGCTCGACCGTTCCGTTCGACGCGCATTTCGCGCGAATTCGCGACCGGAAAATCCGCGAGACGATGAGCTGCGGAATCCACGTCGCGATGTCCACTTCTATGCCGCGGGGTGGTTGGGAAGGACAAACGGGGGGCAGCGGAGGGCGATCGAGAAGACGACGGGTGAAGACGGCGAGAGCGTGAGATGAGGAAGAGGAGGCGGTATGGCAAAGTGGGAGAGAATAAACGACAAGATGAACCGCGTGCCAGGAAATCAACTCGGATTCGAGTTCGGGCTGGCCCCTGGCTGGCCCTCGCTCTCCCGGAGGTTCGAGGACTCGAGAAAAACTTGATCTTGAACGAGCGAGCGGGCGCATACAGGCGCAGCAGCCCTTACCTCCGCGCTCGCGCACGCCTCGGAGGCCGTCGAGAGAAGTTGCGCAGTTGGTCCCGTCTCTTCTACCCCCGGTGCGTGCCGCTTCATTTCTGAAGATCCTCTCCGCCGTGTCTCGTCGTGTCTCGCTCCCGCCGGCTCTCTCGCTGCTCCTCGCCTCGTCTCTGTCCGGTCTCTATAAGAGTCTCGCAGTTTTAAATTTAACTCTACTCCCCAGGTAGTTCACCTTTCGCCGCGCTTTTCGCGAGCGATCCGAAGAGTAGCTCGCAGCTACTCGTCTCCTCTTTTTGCACTTAGATATGAATCATGGAGATGTATTTATGTGTACGTGTGTGCGCGTGTGGGTAAATGTAATCGTATGTATAATACGAGATTGGCGGATGAGATCGCGCGCGGTGTAATGCCCCAATGTGCTTCAATTAATAACGAAAAATCCACGGGGCTTTTTGCAAATTGGTTGAGGACTTTCTAGTCCAGTTTCACCCAGTCTACGAGCACTGCGACCGCGAGGCGTCGCTATCGCAGCTCATCTTATAAAGTCTCCTTTAATCAATCATTCAAAATTTCACGTAGTTCTTTGCGAAATAATGGAGAAATTTTGCGTTCAGCCTGACCTAACATAAATGTACACGAGATATGGAACACTTTACGTTAGACACTCTGTATATATATATCTATATATGTACATATGCATATACTCTCTTAAAGTGAATCAGTGAAACATCATTGAAAGCAATAAATACACTGATTCGCAGCTATAAGTGCAACACTGAAACTGCTCAGTGCTATACTTATAACTGATATCAGTGACTATTCACTGATTCACTTCAAGAGAGTAATTCTCCAAAAATGATAGAAAATACAGTCATCAGTGAGAAGTAAAAAAATCTCGCGATATTTTATCGACGTGGGCAACGATTTTACGATCTTTCACTCTGGGATGTTTTTCGAAAAGTCAATCTTTGAGCACGTAATAAACAACATATTTCGCCCCCTCTCTACCCGTAAATAGACACCCTCTTTTTCTCGTTTCCTGTCCCTCGCTCTGCCCCCGTCGCAAGCTTCTCTCCTCCTACTTTCGTCGCTCGCTGTGGGATCAGCGACTCTTCGGGAACCGACTCTGCAGTTCGGAGGTTTTTGCGCCGCTCTCAGGAGCCGCGCGTCTCTTCGGGGCCCCTACAGGACCGGGCCCGGGCAGGTCGGTCGTTCTCCTCCGCGCGCGCGCGCTCCTTTCCTCCCTCCCTCCCTCCCTCCCTTAAGAGGGTAAAGCTGTCCTCTTTTTCGTCGCGCGGACGGCATCATCGGGTCCACGTCGTCGGCTTTTTGCTGTGCTAGGGTAGTATCCACGGGGTTGCGGCGGTGCGCACAGTCGCAGACGCGCCCTTTGTTTAACCCTTTGCAACGTGGCAACGACCACCGATATTTTGTCCGTTCAGTCTCTCTCCCCCCCCCCCTCTCTCTCTCTCTCTCTCTCTTTCACACACACATTCTTTTCACGAAGGTGGCGTTTCCCACGAAGCGTGACTTCAATTGTCGCGCGTCTGGGGGTCAATCGTGAATCTTTTCCCCTAGTATGGACGCGTGAAAAGATCTGATTATCTTGAAAATTAACGGAAACATTCACGTGAAAGATCTGATTATCTTGAAAATTAACGGAAACATTCGCTTCTCACGAGTTTTCACGTTGGGGAAAAAAAGCTCACGATCGTCAGTAAGTGCTGCAAAATTATTCGCGCTTTTCGCAATTTTCTGCTGGGGGAAGAAATTGCACGATTGCGATAAGTAAGGTCGAGTTCGTGCGGAAAGAGATTGGGATGTCCGAAGGGCGAGAAGCCGTATACTTGGCGTGGTCGCCAAGTGCTCGCCGGAACGCCGGCATAATTTCCCACTCTGGCGCGACGTTGCACCCTTATTCATTTCCGCGATAAATCTACACTCGCGGAAAAGAAGGACGACGTGACGCACGCGCGACGTCATCGCGGGCATTCTTTTACTCCCGCGTGGAAGTCGCGGAGGGGTCGATGTGCTCAACATTTGTAATTCTAACATTGTTAGAAGGAGAGATGGTGGTTCATTAGAGAACCCCACCGTACACACACACACACACACGCACACACACACACAACACTCTCGCGTGAGCGAAGCGTAAGCGGCACGGCGTTTGATTTAAGGAAGTGGTCTCTCTCGACTCCGCTGACGTTAACGCACGAAGGTGTGAGATTCGAATCGCGCTAGCCCACACGTCCGTCCTCGCGGCCATGGGTGGGTCCTGCGAAATGTAGGCGTGATACTCATTTTTCCCGCGGTTAAATATATCCACGGCCATACGGGACGGGACGGGACGGATGCAGGTAAGGGACGCGATGTTACGGGCGCTAACGTGCGTGAGTACGCATGAGCGAGCGAGCGCGCTTCTAATAATGGCCAGCGATAATTACGTCGGCCGTCGTGATTAATAATGCACGGTTAAACGCGTTAAACCCCGCAATTAACTCTTTCTATTTCGCAGACGGCCGCGCGGCCGTTACGCGATACTTCGGCGTGTTTGCAGATTATTTGTTATGCGTTTACCACCGCCGCGCGCGTGTCGTGCGGACCGAATCTCGCATGAACGCCATCGGCGCAGGAAAAACACAATTCCGTTAGCAGCAACTGATTCCTCTGTTATCTACAGGGACCAAATAAAGTCGGTTGTAGGAATAGAAAAATTCCTCTTTCAGGAGGTTTCTGCTCAGTCAATTTCTGCTCTCAAAAGAATTTTAATGCAGCTGATTAATTTTAATACTCAGACGAGTGTTTTCTCGAGTGTGAGTCTCATTTAAATTAATTGTGCATAGAGATAGAGATGTTAGAGACAGAGTTATCTTGATCATATGTTGACGGAACTACCTGCAACTTTCAATAATACTTTCAATAATGTATAAGTTATATATGGTATATTGTAAGGTGACCAGATTTCCCAGAATTCGGGACACTTCATAAATATGTGAAGCAGGGGGAGGGGGATAAAAAGATCCGCAAATTATTTGACAATTATTAAAAATGATGACAAACCGGTGTCCCGAATAGCACTCGGAAAAATTCGGTGCAAAGGATGAAAAATCGGGACGTCTGGTCATCTCAGCTGTATGTGTCGAGAAGGGAGGAGATTACTTCGTAATAATGTACTTACGATATGTCCTGACGACCGCACGTCGTTGTTTTCGGCACTCTAATATTTATTTCCGCAGGAGACTCACAGGACAACCGAAAGACTTATGGAATACGGAGCGTTGTGTCCATGACAGTTGTTCGGCATGAAAAAAAAATGCGCGCGCTGTCAATCACGTACACCGAACGTTCATTAGCGCGCCGAAAGTGCCGAAAGTGCATGAATGAAAAGTGCATGAACGCGCCAGTGATGCGAACGAGGTCGCGCGTCTACAACGACGCGATCTGTACGACGCGCCGCGGCGGACGCCTTAATCACTCGCTCGAGTTACTAACCACTCTAGACCAATCGCGTTCGTTTCGCACTACGAAGTTGTCATCGTGATTATTCAATCCAGGCATTGGTAATGAATCGCGCGAAATGCTCGATCTTTTCGCGCCAAGCAGCAGCCATGGGCACGCATCGCTCTACATCGCTCCGCGTTTCTCGCGTCTTTTATCCGTCGAAAGTGAGTCTCGCGCGTTAATAAACCTCGGGAGTGTCGAGAATAGCGATGTGCGATCGCCAGGGCGTATCGTGAAGTAAGTTTGTAAGTAATCTTCTTGTTTCTCCTTGCGGCCGGCGCTTGTCACGACGTGTCGTGCCGACGTCCCTTACATTTGCTAATAACATCGACTCGCTCAAGTAGTAATAGAATCGGGCGATCGTCGGATTTATTGAATAGGAATTAGAAATGCGATGACAATCAGAGAGAAAGAGAGAGAGAGAGAGATACGGGATATTCCGCTCTGGGTCTTTTTCCTATATTTCCTTAAGTGCTCGATATTTTGCTATGAATGTTCATGATCTACATTATTTCATGGAAAAAACGAGTCCATTAGCGTTAATTTTTATGTTACTTAGTTGGAATTTATATTAATTACGAACATTAGATGAGAAACTCGGTTGTAGGGTTCATAGAAAGATTCCTGCAGGAGGTTTTTACTCAACAAATTACTCTCAATTATCTCAACCGAATGAAATTAATGAATATTCAGACAAATATATACGATCATAAAGAGAACGACCCGGGCGGTCAGCTTGTTAGAAAAAGAGATACGGAGAGAGAAGTATCTCATAGAGCGCGTTCTTTTCGGCCGCGGCGCCGTTCACATATTGGCGTATATTTTCAACGCGATTCAATAATCGCGCGGCCATCTTGATTCACGATCTTTCTGCAGCAATCGCCGTGGATACATCGATCGACATCGCTCCACATTTTACGCGTCTTTAACTCGTCGAAAGCAAGTCTCGCGCGGAAATATGTATCGGAAGTATCGAGAATAGCGATTTGCGATCGCCGGGGCGTATCGTGAAGACGTCATTTCTAAGTAATCTTCTCGTTTCTCCTCACGGTATATGTAAGGTGACCAGATTTCCCAGCTGTGAATTCGGGACACTTTATAAATGTGTGAAGCGGGGGGAGGGGAGTGAAAAGATCCGGAAATTATTTGACAATCATTGAAAATGATGACAAATCGATGTCTCGAATAGCACTCGAAAAAATTCGAGACAAAGGGTGAAAAATCGGGATGTCTGGTCACCTTATATGTTGCAACCGTTATAAAATTCGTGAATCTAATAAATGTGTGCGCTTAGTATTGACTGAATCTAAGAGCACTACTAATTTGATGCAAGAATTTTGCAACAGTTGCAAAGCAGCTTTCTCTGCTGAACGCAGTTAATGTCACACACAGACGTAATTATCTTCCCATAATTTAAATATTTGCACTAATAACTAGCGACTGGCTCTCGTTGATCTTCTTTCTCTCTCTCCCCCCTTCTCTCCTCCTTCCTTCTTTTTTTCATTCGATTGCATAGCCAAGAGAGCCTTGTTCATAGTTCGAAATTTCAAAGTCAATGAAAGCTCGAGACTAATCTCTGCAATTCAGATCTCTTCTCTGCACGTCCACACGTGCAATCTGCCCGACTTCGTCGATCTCTCGCGTATTTCACCAACGAAGGAGCAACGACGGACGACACGGACATTTCGAGCACGGTGGGAATCCGCCGAGAGATCGATAAAGGCGGACCTCACCGACGTCGGGGAGTTTATCAGTTACGTGGAGTATCACTCGCAGTTTCCTCGATTATACCTTTATGGCGGCTATTAAAATTCTTCCGTCCGTTTTCGAGCGGCTCGACGGGTATGATTTACATCCGGCGGTGCGCAATAAAACGTAGAAAATGAAAATCCACTCGTTGCCTCGTGTGTGCGCTGGCTAATTATAATAAGCTATCTCTCCTTCCTCCCGCTCGCTTTCCGCCCCGCTCTCTGTCGGGCGATTCGTTTTATCGCTAATAGTTTACAGCTATGTGTCAATAGTGAGATACCGATCAGGCAGTCGCTTCTGGCGCGCGACATTCGGCTGGATCCGAGATCTCGCTTCGTTACTTAAGCATCACGATCGTAATTTAATACTTTTGTATCCACGCGGGTGGAAGAAAGAGATCCGAGGTTTCATCAGACGACTTCTCTCTTTCTCTCCCCCTCTCTCTCATCGAAAGAGAAAATCTTCAATGAAAGGTACGACGCATGTTTGAAAGAGAGAGAGAGAGGAAGAAACGAGAAAAAAGTTGAAGGGAAAGAAAAAAGGAGAGAGAAGTAGGAAAAGGAGCCACCCTCGCGAATCCGCAGTTTCCACTTAATAATTCAGGACGAAGTTTACGAGCAATTATGTATATATATATAAATTATGTAGATATAATTTCATATCTATATTCGCGCTGGCAGACGCGACTTTTTCGGTGTCTCCTCCTCGTATTAGCGAGCAGTCCGCTCGTTCGACCACTTGACGTCTCGATCATCCGTCATCCCTCGCTTGAATTCGAGCGTCGCGCTCCAACCCCCTGCGTTTTGTCCCTCGCTGAGCGTCGGTTTCCCCTCTCGAGGTGACGTTCCTTTTTCGCCTTCTTTTTCTCCCCTTTACGGAACCACGGGACTCGACCATTCATCGTTTTTGTCTGCTGTCGCAGAAGGACGAGGAATCAATGAAATCTCGGCTTTTCGTCGTCGTCGTCGTCAACGTCCTAATTCTTATCGCCGTTATCTGTCCCGTTGCCGCGGACAATGCAGCAGTATTCAGTCGCCCCAACCGTTAATGAGCCTTCCCGGACGTCGAGTTTTATTCCCCGGCGCGGATTACAGAAAACGAATAATTTCCGACGATACGTTTATATACAGTGTATCTTCCCCCCCTCTCTCTCTCTCTCTCTCTCTGCCTATCTCTCTTCCCCCCCTCTCTCTCTCGGGATCTCTGCTAGAGCCGAGGAATAAAGAAAGAAAAGGCGGATGGCATCTTTAATGCTACGTTAATCTTCTACTTGCTCATCATCATCATCATCATCATCCTCCGCCGCCGCCGCCGCCGCCGTCTGCCTGTCCGTCTGTCTCGTCGCCGTTGTTCGCCTGCTCGTAATCACAATCGTCATCCTGTTCATTTTTCAACGTCTTCTTTAGAAGGGCACGGCGAGAAAAAGAATCGGAACAACTCGAGCAAGAGGGGAGAGAAATCGGTGGGCGTGCTCCGAGAGCGCGAGCGCCGAGAAATGTTTCCTCCGGCCAGCGGGTCGCGCGCTTTGCTTATCGCGACGACGATAAGACGCAAGCTGAGCTCGCGATTCGTGACAAGTGAGAGATTCGACGACGACGAGTGCACTCGTCGACGCACCGTGCTCTCCCCGGATAAAAGCGGATCGATTAAGAAATCTCGCTGTCGACAGTCCAGCGCCATTTCTCCGCCGGAAAAAAATATAATCCTATCTTTAAGTGAATCTTCTCATGTATGGCCTCAAGAATGGATTCTTCTAAAATCAAAAGAGGAAGATACTCTAAGCCCGATAATCTTAGAGGAATTTCGCCTTTTATCTACGACACACGAGTCCTCTTCTTAATAGAAATTTCTTCTGCACCGATAAAGAAAAAACATCTAAGAGACAGAAATAATAAATATTTATGTAGACTAATATGTAAAATACTTTTCAAATAAGGAAAATATATATTTTCTTATTTTTCAAATAAGAAAATGTATATTTTCTTAAAATATTTTATTTTTGGTTTCAAAAGAATTCACTTTTGGTCCACCATACATAAGAAAATTCAGCTGAGAATAACATTACATCTTTTTGGGTATTGTGCAATGCGCTACTCAGGTACAATCCTTTGAATTTGCACTATTGATTATGTCAGAAAGCGAAGTCCTGAATTAAATGGGCACAAACCTCTAAGATAACCTGAAAAGAGCAGGATTTTTGTATGCAAAAGACTCGAGGAACGCTCCAGATGCGCGACGACCCAGGTACGGGAAAAGCGCGGCCATATTTTCCGTGCGGGACCGACAGCACGTGTGTCAAAACACTTCCCCGAGTATCCGCAAACAGCATCGGCGAAGCGAAAGAAGTCGCAGGCGGCAATGAACCGCAAAAAGGCGAATCGCCTTTTTGGGACGACGGGGTCGTTCTGGAGCGTGGAGGAGAGGAGAGGCGAGGAGCGTCTAGTCGCGCGGACCGGGGAGAATGCAGATCTTAACGTCGATAGATTTTTCAAGGGCCGACGTTTCTGACGGATTCGACGGCGGGCTGTTCTCTCGCGAGATGATCGCCGCTCGGGATTCTCTCGTCGCGCGGGGCCAGCTGAAATATTATTCCCCCCCCTCTCGCGCGCGCACCCATCTCGCCGTGGAATTGTCGCCGTGGAATACGCGCAGCGGGAACCAGCGGCGCGACTTCGAGTTTCGTCTATTGAAATCACACGAGGCCACCGCGAGCACAACAAAAAGGACGAAATTCCAGAACCACATACCGTTTCTCCACGGACCATCGTCCGTGAGGAGATATTTCCCCGAGGTCCCTGCGTCTCTCTCTCGCTCTTTCTCTCCTCTTACTCGCTCCCCGTCTCTTTTTTCTTTCTTCTACCACTGACCGCCTCAAAAGACCTCGACTTCTACTGCCACTCAGCTCGACTGAAAACGCATGGGTACTGGCACATTGTACTGCTTATAATCTCCACCCGCTTGTTCTTCTCCCTTGTTAGACACCCCGATACAAACACTCGCCCGCTACTCGCCGGCCACAGTCGCGCTAATTCGCCCGACGGGTATATAATTCGGCATTTACCGTCGTAGAAATTTCTATTATGTCTGCCTACGTTCCCATGAAACATCTGAATATTCAGATACTTCCCGGCTCGATCCCCTCCTCCACCCCCCGAAAGAAAAAAAAAAAGAGAGAAAGAGTATCTTCTGTCACATTCAAAGTGAAATTCCTCGCGCCTTTTAGGGTCCAAACGCGCGTTATGTAACATCGATTTGCAATATTATGTGTTTCAGGAATACCACTCGCGCACGTTATTATCATTCAAATTGTGTGACACGCGGAGTGCCCGAAGTGTCCATTTGTCACAGCCACGCGTGTACAGGAAAAATATTTCAGGATATTAATCTTCTCCGTTTTGAAATACCGATTGCGAGCGAGCAAGCGTGCGAAACTCTACCGCGTTGCGACTGGATCTACCAGATTTGTTAAATCACACTTGTTTCTCGTGCATATATATATACACACACACACACATCTGTCTCCCCCTCTCTCTCTCCGTTGGAATTAATTTCTATAGCTCTCGCGGCTCGCCACGTGGATCTTACAAAATTTGGCGAGCTTCTAATTGGCGCGCGTCCTCCTTCTTCCCCCGACTTCCCCGCGTCTAACGGATTGCGGCATTTAAATTCACGAGTAGCAAAAAGCGGCGGAAGAGGCACACTCACACGGAAAAAATAATTGCCTGCAGCAGCAAACTAATTTGCTACATATGGACAGTTAAATATAATTCTCTGTGTTAGTTACTTTTTCTTTGCTGCAGGAACTTATTTTCTTGCTGTGATAACAAGAAAATCTGCTCCTACAGCAAGAAAATTTGCTAGCAAACTTGCTATAGATGGACAACTGAACATAATTTACTGCTTTAGCTATTTTTTTTTTTGTCGCAGGAGCAGATTTTCTTGTAAAATCATAGCAAGGAAATTGGCTCCTGCAGCAAAGAAAAAGTGGTCAATACATCAAATTATGTTTAGTTGTCCATATGTAGCAGATCTTTTATTTTCCGTGCACCCGTCGAATGTCGCGTGCATGCCGAAACAGAGAAGCGCAACAGAAAAGCGATATCGGGATAATCGACGCGCCGACCGATTATTGTCGAACGCTAATGAGCCGTGGAAGCCGTGGAAGACGTTACGACTCGACGAGTAATACGCGCCTTAATTAATCCGCGGCATTCGCGCGACGACACGGCGAATCGCGGACGGCACTCTTTCGCGAGCATTTCCGCGACATTCAAGAACATCGCGGCCGTCCGTGCGCGACGTTACAACGACAGGTAACAGTAATTACGTAATAGTTACTACGCGATATCGTCGCGCTGCTTCTACCTCCTGCCGCCCCGCGCATTCGCGTCACGAATCGAGGACGGAAAATCGTGACGGGGAGAGGAGAGGAGAGGACAAAAACGTATTGTCCCGGATCGACGAGCCGGCAATAATGCGAACAGATGTTTCTAAAAGGAAAAGGAAAAAGGAGATAGGAGAGAGAGAGAGAGAGAGAGAGGCGGGAAATCGGTCCCTCCTGGCGCACGAAACGTCGCTTTTTCAATGGTGTTAATCGCGACGATACACGAGATGCGCGCATCACGCGCTTGTGTGCGTACGTGCGTGCATGTGTGACGTCGGTGTGCCTCACGAGAAAATTGTTTACGACCCGTGTTTACGTCCCCTCTCCGCCAAATCGGTTTACCTGGTTTCTCGAGTTTCCGGAAACGCCACCTTTTTATTGACCGTGGCGAAACGAGGCTGCGTGCACACTTTGTGGGCCCACTTCGGCGGACGACATTGCTCTTTGTGCCGCTCGTATAATATCTACCTGCGTCTACCGTCTGTCCCGGGCATCTCTCTCTGCCTTGGCGGATATCTGGCGGATTCGGAATCATTCGTTAGGCCGGCGAGTGATCGGCGAGCGCGAGCTTCTTTTTTACGAAAGAATCCTCCGGATTGATACGAGAGTAAGAACGAGGGAGGCAGGCAGAGAGGGAGCGGGCGAAGGGCTCCAATTGCGAGTGTCGTCCCGGTTTACGTCTGTATCCCTCTCGTGCGCGAGAGTGTATCCTTATGACAGTTAAAAAGAGGAGCGCCGCGAAAAAGTTCTGGATTACGGGCATTATTCAATTATGACGTCATTAAGTGCTCGCCGTGCTTTTCGGCGGACGTTAACTCCCTTTCTTTCGAAAACGGAAGGTCGGACGGACGGACGGATCGCGCGGGCCTTTCGCCACGAGAGGATACGTTGTGTTTTGCGCAAATGATCGGCCACAGGTATACCTCTACATTGTAGAGCCGCGGCAGCGCTTCTTCTGCTTCTTTCGTCGCGAAATTACAATGTGGCGCGCCTTAATGTACTAACGAGTTGTTTATCGCGAATGCGGCCTGCACCTCGCCAGGGACGCAGCGATTTTTCTGCCCGGCGACGAGGAAGAGAAGGAGAAGAAGAAGGAGGAGGAAGAAGAGGTGGAGGAGGAGGAGGAGGAGGAGAGGTGATGAGGACGACGAACGATTCCGGGGCGCGCTTTTAACGGATCGGCGGTAAAGAGCGATTCCCCAAAGCCCGCGCCTTTTCATAATCGGGCGACCTTCGCATAGTGATCATTCCTGGGAACTATGTCCCCCGGTAAAATACTACTCGCTCGGATCTTTTTATCTCGTGTGGCTCAGAAGCGCGCGCTCGCTAATGACCGTCAGATACGACGGGACTCGCCGCGTTTTCGGGGGAGACCGTAGTACTCACGGATTTCGGACGGAGGACCTATACCTATATGCGCGACGAAGAAACGCGCAAAACTCGTCCGATTACGCTCGCGGTGCTCCTTTTGTGCCGATAATTCCAAGACGGCGCTCGCGAACGACGCGCGATTACTCGCTAATTGTGGAAACTGTCGTCTGAGTCCCGCAAGTCCCAGGAACCCGGGCAACCTCCACTGCACCACTAAGTATCGGCTTGAATCGCAAATAACTCTCTCTGTCCCTCTCTCTCTTTCCTTCTCCCCCCTGCTGTCCTTCCCTGGCTCTCCTTGTTTCTCTCTATCTCTCTTTGTCTCTCCCTGTGTCTCCCTGGCTCTCTCTGGCTCCCCCTGACTCTTTCTGACTCTACTTGGTTCTTTCTGGCTCTCCCTGGCTCTTCTTGATTATTCCTGACTTTTCCTGGCTTTCCCTGTCTCTCTCTTCCTTTCTCTCTCCCGATCGTGTTTCTTTCTCGCTCGATTCATTTTCGTGTAATTTTCTTGCGTCAAGATATCTGCTTGCCTGACTAGAAATTTATACTATGATTTTGATCAGGTTAATCCCAATCAATCATCTAGTTTGTACAGAGTGATGTTATCGAAATCCTGAGCAGTTACATGACACAGCGTGACAAATTAATAAGTACCTTATTGATAGTACACCGAAGGAAAAATACTTGAAAATTTATTTGTGGAATGCAAAGTTTATTTCTGTAAAGTTCGTTTAATTTCCGTGAAATAAAATTTATTTTTGCGAAAACATACTTTATGGCAAATAAATTTAGCAAATAAATTTTTAAGTATTTCCTCAGCATGTAAAGGCTTTAACTACTATTAACTTTAACTACTATTAACTCTAACTAATAATTAGGTCCTTCTTGACAGTCAAGATTCGATAACAACCGTTTTATACAAACTGATTAAGATCAATCTGACAAGGACCATAAGAAAAGTTTCTAATCGAGTTTCTCTTTCTTTCTTTTCCTCTCTCCTTATTGGTGTTTGTGTTTCCTCATGCAGAGGTCACGATTTTCATTCGATTGACTCGATCTTACTTGCAGCCCCGTTCTCTTGTGTGTTTACGCGCTTCAACATTCTAACGTGTCGTGAGGAAACAGCTCGATCAAATTGCTTTACGCAATCCATCCGTTCCGCTCCAGCTATTATGTCAGAATGGCAGAATTCTTACGCAAAGATACGTCGATTGGAATGTAATACGAAGCATTAGACGTTGCGGCCAGACGGCGGGGCGAGGGGGGATGGGAAGGGGGATGGGCGAAAAGGCACGCGAATCGAAATCGCGTGTCGACGGTAACGCGTTCGGGGACCCCCTTGCGGGGGAAAACGTCGCAATTTCCCCCGGAACTAATTCCCCTCTCATTTCCTCCCGGCTGAACCGCCAGCTCGCGGTCGCGCATCTCGCAATTTCCGTCGGCCGTTAATTAAACAAGTCGCCACGTCGCGTTGCGTTCGCGCGTGAGACATTCTGTTCCTCCTCGGATGCGCGCAAGTTCTGCACAAAATTGATATATCACGCGCGGGCGCGCGAGCACATTGTGCGCGATCGCGATTATTTAATAAGCACTTGGACGAGAGAGACTTGTCGTGAATCGGATTCCGGCCCGGCCGACCGGTCCGTTACGATTCCCAGCCGGCAACAAATCGCTCGCGTTCGAGCCTGTAATTAGTGGTTTGCAGATTGCGGGTGTGCGCGTCGTAAAGCGGCGATCCGAGGAAATGAAATCGCGCGGCTTTTACAGCCGTTCCCCGTAAAAGCGATCTCCGTTTCCGCCGCGCCGTTATTCCTCCACTTCGAATTGAGCGATCAGGCGCGCGTCAGCCTCTCCTACGGGAGCTTCCCCGATCTCGTTGATCGTCCGTCGGCTCATCAGAGCGAAACGAACCGCGCTTTAATCGCGAGTTGCGTCGAGCAAGCTCGAAAGTCGCGCGAATGCGGAACAGGCTTTATCGTCCTCGGCGAAGGATACAATAATTTTCGCGATATTTAAGGAGTATTAAATGAGAATTTAAAAATGGGATGAAACAGCCAATTACTGACAGTTATTTGCACCCTAGAGAAAAATCTTTCTCGTGCAGCTAGTATCGCAGTCAAACTTCTTGGTTGCACTAAACGATTACAAAAGAGAATTTCTCAACTGAAACTGTAAACAATCGTCACTGGTCGGCAAGAAAAACTAGGTTTTTCTAAAGGTGGAATCAATAATGAAGTGGATCAATAATTGGGTGTTTTATCCTAAGTGTGTAATTAATTTGTTGAGGTGAGGTAATGTGATAAAGTAATATTAATGACAATAATATTGGGATATTGGGATACAGGGATCGGTTCGACGTGAAGAAGATTCTTCACTGCGTATTCTCCAAATTTCTTAGTGTAAAACTTAGGAAAGTAGAGTGATCATCTAGTAATTTTTCGCTCATAAAAACATAATCTTCACTCTTAATCGTCGAGTGAATATTTTTACTCGAAATTGGAAAATGATTCTGATGTGTTGTACCTTCACAGGAAGTCTCTGAAACATTCACTCATACGAAGTCAGAATTCATTTTAACCGAAACATTCACTCATGCACGCAAAATAATCTCAATTGGTGCAAGCGAACAGGAATCAACTGAAAATTAGGTGATCAGAAGCGATCGAGTCGTTCCTCCCTGATGAAGTGGACTGAAATATTCGCGAAATGTGGGAATCAAACAAAGATGAATCCACGTAGCTCAAATCCGGAAACCAATTCTAATAAGAAGCGATATCTCTATTTTGAAAACTAATATTTCTGTTGTCACAACCGAAAATATTCGTCTGAACATTCAGCGATATTAGAACTCAGTTGAAGCAACTGAGAACAATTGACTATACAGAAGTCTCATAAAAGAATTTTTCTGTTCCTACAGCTGAGTTTTCGTTTGATCACTAAGCAACCGAAAATTCGGTTGCACCAAGAGAATTGTTTTTTTCGTGTATGAAGTCAGAATCCATTTTGAGCTGAGCAAGACATTTTGCGATTTTGAGTGGCAATATTTTCACGTTTTATCGCTTCGAGCGAAAGTTTCGTTCATCGCCTTTTTTCTTTGGTTTCACTGGTTTTGAGTGAAAATTCCATTACAAGAAATTTAGAAAATATACATTGCAAGTCTGACAAAGTACTCGGCGAATACGTTCACTGTCAAATATTATTATCCTCTCCTATAGTTTGGTCCTTAATTCTCCAATAATAATTCTTTTCTCTCTCTATTATCAATGATAAAGAAACTCAAAGGAAAGGAGGTAGAAGCCGGACAGTGTGTCTCGCGTGCGATTTTCGACCGGAAAAGAAGAGGGAAGTCGCACCAACGAGCGACGTCATCGGCGACGATTCGAACAGAGATCCGTCCGAAATACCTCGCATAATTCCCCTCTCTCGCCCTTCCGCTCCTCCTGCTCGTCTTGCTCCTCTTTTGTGCCGCTGCTGTTGCTGCTGCAAGATGCGGCAGGTAGCGACGCGGTGTGGAGCGAGGACACAGGCGCGAGCATACGTGTAACGTAAAATCGGATGACGCATGTGGCCCCCGGAGAGAGATTCGGTTTCGGGACCCGGGGCCCGGCCAGTTCCCGACGATCACCGCTTAATTTACATTTATTTAGGACCTAGACAAACACTCGGGACAAGGAACACGAATCACTACACGTCTACCGTGCTCCCGAGCGGTTCTATCTGTCGAACTCCCTTCCCGCCCCCGCTCTTTCACGCTTGCCTCTGCCCTCCCTCCCTCCCTCCCCCGCCCACAGGCTCGCTCTCTTCGATGGTCCTTCCTCTCTTTTTCATCATCGCGAACGAAACGCCCATTAAACCCGGATAAACAATGTCCCAGGAAATTCTCGTGAGAGACGTTAGGTAACGCGGATGTCGTTCAATTGGTGTCGCGGTGGCGACCCGAGGTCGCCACTAAACTCCGCAGGCTGAGGGTGACTTACGGCAAACTCTGACTGAGCTAATCGATGAGCAATTGACGGGATAATCAATGAAATTTTCAACCGTGTAATCTGTCGCCCAGCGGTAACCGAAAAATTGATAGTTTTTATGTTCTAGCGGAATAGAGTAGGTAACGCTTGATTGATGGCGACTTTAAGTTACCAGACTGATCAGGCTTTGGTGAGAGTCGCCACAGGTTTCATTGATTGCTGCTTTGATTCGCGGTTGTCGAGCACGCACACGTTGAGTCGAGGGCGATTTATATGTCATTACGATATTTCCGGGGTTGTTCGCGAGAATCGCTCGAGAGTCTTCCGGAAAATGTTCCGAGATCTCGCGTCATCCCAGTCGATCGTCCTCTCTCTCTCTCTTTCCCTCTCTCCCTTTCTCTTTCTCTCTCCCTCTCCTCTCGGGACAACTCGCCACGATGCGGCACGACAGGCTCTCATCGCGTTCCTCGCCCTCCCGCGGCCAGCAGTCATCCGTCGGACGGTTTGTCCGCCGCGCGGAGATGTCAACGTGAATTAGTGTTGGAGCGGTAGGAAGGAGAAAGAAATGCGCGCCCGTCCTTTGCGTCAGGAATGCAGGCAGGTAGGAAGGTGGGAGCGAAAGGGCGAACGTAGATGAAGAAGGTGGAAGAACGAGACAGTGTGGAAGAGGGAGAAGTCTGCGATGAGGGAGAGAGCAAGAGAGAATGAGAATGAAGGTGCGCGAGGAGAGTGAAAGAGAAAGAGAGGGAGAGAGGGGCGGGAGCGAGAGAGGTGGGGGAGAGGAGGGAAGAGGGCAGGGAGGTGAGAGATATCCAAGGCAGAAGTGACTAACGAGAGAGAAAGGAGAGAAAGGCGGACGGAAAAGGGCGCCAAGCGCGAGTGCGAAGGAAAGGGTGGCCGAACGCGATCACGTCCTCGTCGTCGTCGTCGTCGTCGTTGGGACCGAGCTCTCTCGCTGTCCGCGAGAAAACGAAGCCCTCGGACGCCAGGAGGATGAAGGACGAAGGAGCGACGAGAGTACGATGGGACGGACGGGATCGAGAGGAGAGTAAGAACCTCGGCGAGTCAAAATTCTCCTTCTCGAGGACTCTCGAGGGAAAGAGATAAAATGAGAGGAAGAGAGAATCAGGGGGCAAGGGGGAGAGGGAGAGGCGGCAGAAGAGGCTCCTTGTTTATCTCCCTCGTTCGAGCCTCTCGTGCTCCTCTCTTCCTAAGTCAACCGCCTCGACGGCATAGTTACCGTCTTGTACCATCTCGAGCACGCCCTTCCTCGAACTCGCTCTCTCGCTCGCTCACTCCTCTTCCGAGTCCAAGCTATCCTGCCTTTTTATCATTCCTGCCCTTTTTTATTTCATTTAATAATTGTGATTTTCACTGCAAATATATCTATTGCATTTCGTAGTCTTTACAGGTCTTTGCATTTCTGTATTTCTCCTTTTTCTTCTCTCTCTCTCTTTCTTTCTCTCTCTAATTATGGGATATATTTTTTTAGTTTCGAGTATAAATAAATTCCTTCTTTCTTTTTTCGTCTCGGTACGCTTTTCTCTGTCCTTCACTCGCGGTTACAATAATCCTCGACTTCTCACTTCGGCTTACTCACGCCTTCTGTTATCCCTCGCCTCTATCCTACGACTTTCTCTCCCTCTCTTTTCTCTCTCTCTCTCTCTCTCTCTCTCTCTCTCACTCACTCACTCACTCACTCACTTGCTCCTTCTCCTCCTATTCTTCGGCGCACATTCCTATTCTCTCTTTCCGCCGCACGTTATGCACTCCCATTCTTTCTCTCCACGCACACATCGTCCTTCTTTCTTACTCTTTCTCCTTCATTCCTTCTCCTCGTCTCTATCACGAGACAGCTCTTCTCTCTTCTTCTCACAGCCACTTTTTCTCGCTTCCATCCTCTCTCTCTTGCTTTTCTCATCCAACCCCCCCCCC
>NW_022639455.1:2527358-2529604 GCF_010583005.1 Odontomachus brunneus | reverse complement strand
CCCCCCCCCTCTCTTTCTCTCTCTCTCTTTCTCTCTCTTCCTCTCTCATTCTCTCTCTTCCATCTCACGCATATCTCTCATTTTTCGCTTCGCGTTTCACCCTCTCTCTCTCGCTCGTGTTTCCGATCTCGCCAAGTTCGCGCTCTCTTTTTATCCCCCGCGGTCGTCTCCCTCCCGCTCTTCGCGTCTCTTCCTCCGCTTCCCGTGCCACTCGCTCTCCTCACAAGCACACTCTCCTCTCTTCTCGCTCCATTGAATTACGATCGTCTAGCTCCTTTTATCTCGCGAAGTTCCTAGTTCCCCCTCACCCTGTTCTTCCTCTTCTTCTTCGTCTTCTGCGCCTTCGGTCTCCTCCGTTTCTCTCCACCTTCCTTTGCGCCGCGTGTCCCTCTCGCTCGGTCCTACGGGATTCTCCAGGCGTTGTGCGTCTCGTTCTTGGCCTCTCTTTATCCTCCTCTTCCCCCTTTCGCGTCCCTTAACCCTACCTCACTCCCTCTCTTTTCCTCTGGCGCGATGGCCAAGAGCTCCTTATCTTATGTAGAAAGCTGGTGCGGGGCCCACCGGGCCTCTTTGGATGGGCCCGCATGACATTAATTTTAAAATATTATTTGGGCCCCCCTCCCCCCAGGGGACGCGCGAGAGTCTGTTCCCCTTCTCCGTCTTGTCTCGCGTATGTACCTGAGCGTGTACTTGCGTATGCATAGCGAAGAGAGCGCGATCGACGCGCCTTCGCAAGCTGAAAACAGTCTATTCGCGTCGGAATTTCGACAATATAGACACGTGCTCACGTGTGTGTACGCGCAATAATTAATATAGCAAAGTACGCACACACCTTTCGCTCAGGCCATGTATGCTCACGCGTTACAAACGGAGGGAGAAGGCGACTGGCTGGGGCCCGCTTGGGAGTGAAGGGGTTAAAGGAAGACGTGCGCAGCCACGCGGAGGCAGGAATGCGAGAAAATGCATATTCGCGCGGCATTGTATTCAAATAGACTCGTCGGTTTCTCCGTCTCTCCGCACGCATCACACGCCGTCGTCATTTTATCGACCCTTATCCGAGCCAGATCTCGACTCCCAGACAAATACGCCGTCGCCCTTTAAAAAACGCGTTATCCCGCGATAATCTACAGTCTGCCTTTAATTCGCGCGAATACGCTCTCCCTTGAAAATCGCTGTAGGGAAGGAAGGTGGAATCTCCTCTCGTCCGAAAACGAATCGCCGATCAGGATGCATGCAAGGCAAGAGAGCGAGAGAGGAAGACGGAGGGCAAAGACGAAGAAGCGTCGCTCGGACTCGCGAGAGGAATTAGCAGATTTATCGTACGTCCGAAATGCCTACCATTATAATCCGTGCGTTTAAACTCAATTAGCATATCATCGGGCTTTCGGAAGGCCCGCCAGATCCGACGGCGTAATTCTGCTGGCTCTAAATTGATACCCTTTAGAATGTCCCCGTCACCCAGATCTAAAGATTGAGATTGCCGCGGCAATGCGCGAACGTTATTTCCACGAGCGATCGACCGATAATTGCCGCAAGGTTGTCGTGCGGAGCTCGCCCCGAGAATCACTCGGCAAATATCCGCTAATTATCCAGCAAATATCCGAGCAATTTTAACGTCGTCAGATGCAACAGTTATGCAAAGTGTATGGATGACTCTAATTCTTATCGTCCATAATTATGATTGCAATTATTTCACGTAACCAACACACACGTCTCTCTTATGACTTCAAAGTAATTGTCGACACCTCGCACACTTCATCCGCGAAATAATCATCCGTGCGTCTATATATACACACGACGAAAGGGCCCACCATCAAAGAGCGCTGAAGCACGACGTGGAGGGTAAAAGGGGCGAGAGAACGAGAGAGAGACAGAGAAAAAGAGAAAGAGAGGAGCGAAGGCACAGAACCGATAAAGATTCCAGAGTCGGTCGCGGACACGCAACATTTCGGGTTCTGCGCGCGAGCGCGCGTGACACCCAAATGCTTTTCCACGTTTTCGTTAAGGGGAGATAACGCCGCGACCCGGGCAGGCAAGATCCCGTCGTCCGTCGCCGCGACGCCGAGGCCCTCCGTGAGGGTAAACGTAATGTAAGGCACGTAATGTGAGGCACGCACGGGCACCAACACATCGCCGATAATGTACACGTACGCGAGATCGAGGGCGTGGAGCCCCTGGGCTTCACCGACGAGGTTGGGAGAGGAGAAGCGAGAGGGATCGCGGGGGAATGGGGTGGTATGGCGAAG
>NW_022639455.1:2526526-2527025 GCF_010583005.1 Odontomachus brunneus | reverse complement strand
ACGGGGGACTTATGTACCGAGGCACATAGGCGGCTTATCGGGCATACATCCACGCTCGCAGATTAACATAATGTCTGCTGCAATGCGTAGGTACTCATCTTTCCTCGTCTCTCTGTCCCTCCCCATCTCACCCTCTGTCTCCTTCTCCCCTCCTCCTCCTCTCTCTCTCTCTCTCTCTCTTTCTTTCTCTGTCTTCGTAATATTTTACTCTAATTTTCGCAAAGATACGTAGAAAATAATACTGTAACAAATAATAATGCAATGAGATTATGTCTAAAGGTGTATTTGCCGAAACGCGTAGTTCTAATTGCGCGAGAGTCGTCGCAAGTAACGTCGCTCTCGCACATCCGCGAGTTCACTTCACGTAGCGAAACGACGAAAGTTGTTGCAGAGACGACGAGTCACTGCAAACGTGGAAACGTGTAACGGAATCGCGCTTCGCAATTAATTCGCGGCCGGCCTTCCCCTCTCCCCCTCCCCCCCCCCCCCCCCCCCCCCC
>NW_022639455.1:2503725-2526410 GCF_010583005.1 Odontomachus brunneus | reverse complement strand
CCGCCTCGTACTCCGAGATTCGTTCGATCGAGCCGCATGCTCAAGCGCGCGGCGCGGCGATTAATTAATTAAAATGGATATTGTATCGAATGGCCGGATCGACGAGAGCGCGTTGCGGCGCTTTTATTTCAATCGGCTATCGGTGTTAATGATTCCCGCGGAACTCGCTCTCGGAAAAGGATCATTAACCTTGGAAGTGATCCCGGAACGTTCCGCGGCCTCACCTGCTGCGAGAGTTGGACATCTAACGGGAGTCGGGACTTTCGCGCAGCTCGAGTCTCTGTGTTCCATTAATTCGCGAATTCTCGCGACTCTTCTCGCACGTATGCGTGTGCATGTGCACGTGTGCGTCGCGCGTATACGCGACGCATCGCCTGTTCGCCGCGTAAGCATTGAAATCACTCGCGCTGCTCTGAATTCCGCGCGGTTACGGTAATTGCGTCGTCGCGCGCGCATTCGGTCGGTGCGAAGCGTTTTCGAATCTTCTGCGGGTGTTCTGTAAGAGGGAAAGTTGGATGAGAGAGAAAGAGAGAGAGAGAGACGAGAAATTACGATGGAAGAAAGAGATGTAGAGGGGAAGGGGAGATAAGGGAGGAGAGAAGATGGCGCGAGAAGAGAGGATTCAGGGAGATTTTAAAAGAGAGGAAGAGAAATATAAAAAAATGAAGGGAGAGCAAAAGGGGTTAGAGAGAGGCGCAAGCAGGGCATGAGAAGGTGAAGGGAGAGAAGAAAGAGCAGAGAGAGGGGACGCAAGCCCTGGTCTCGCTGCCACTGCTATTATGGCCAATAATTCATTGAGTGACTGTCAGGTCCTCCGTCGACCAGCCCTGGGCTGCCGCGCCCTGATGTGCATTGTGTATACGGGGTGCCGTGAAAATACGGATTCGCAGGAGAATTGTACTTGTCTGCACTCGAGTCAACGCGTCGAATAATCCCAAAATCGACCGGAGAACGTGGCTTCATCTTCGACTTCCAAAACTCTGGAAGCTTGGCTGATCGTCGAGACGAAATTTCACTTGAACGTAAATTCTGCTTACACCCGCAATATTGTTCTAGAATCTTAAATTATATAACACTCTCAAATTAGTTGATAAAAATAGCACTCTAAAAATATGAAATACCAACTTCCTGTTGCATTTCACTTAAAAAAAAGTCGTTTCATGGAATCTCATTGCTCGGGAAAGGTTCTACATAATGAGAAAAAATACTTGAAAATTTGCTTGTGGGACATAAAGTTTATATTTCGCAGAAATAAACTTTGTTAAAAATAAACTTTATATCTCACAAGTAAATTTTCAAGTATTTTTCTCAGTGTGTAATTTCTGATACACCAAGGAAAACATACTTGAAAACTTACTTGTTGAATATAAAGTTTATTTCTGAGAAACAAATTCATTTCTGAGAACAAAGTTTATTTCTGTGAAATAAATTCTCTATCCCACAAATAAATTTTCAAATGTCTTTCTGTCGGTGTACATTTTAGCTAGAGTTCTGGCCTTCGCGCCTTATTCTCAAATAATTTGCGATAAACGGAATTCGTGTGACGCAATGCACAAATCTTGCGGTGCTGAGAAGCGAGACGCGCCGATATACGACGCGTTAATACGCGTATTTCAGTTATGTGCAAATTGTACGGCGCACATCGATCGTTTACCGAGCAACGGGATACATTTCGATAGCAAGCGCGCCGCAGACGAAGATGTCCAATCGTGGATGAATTCACTGCCGCGAATAGTCTGGGTTCGCCGCCTCAAATTAACACCTCCTGCGCCCCGACTACACTCAAGCAGATTCCATAGTGGTCGTGATGTCCATTAATTAATTCGAACGTGCGTTCAATATACGGATCACTCGGCCGTACGGTCGTCTCATCGCGGGAGACATCGTCGACTGTATGACGATAATAATAAATTGCATCTCGGCCTTTCCATTGATCGCGCCGGATGCTGTGCGGGGACGGAGAGGGAAAGAAAGAGAGAGAGAGAGAGAGAGAGAGAGAGAGAGAAAGAGAGGGGGGTTACGATACAAGGTGTGTCGCGGTAAGCGCGCATGTTACCTTCCAGGTATCTCTCGGAGTAATGGGAGCAAACGCGACTAGAATACGCCTCTGAAATTGCTCTTCTTCCGCATGGGTGAGTCCGCATTAAACGTGACGGACGAATACGACTCGACCGCCGCGCTGGCTCGTAGCCGGGCGAGAGATTCATCGAATATATTCGTCGTCACACTCCGTGTAATCCGCGCGACCGTTGGAGTCGCGCTCGCGCGCGAAATCGACGCCGCACGTTATTCGTGCGAATGCAAAAGGAGTCGTCTCACCAGCTGCTCGCGAACGAACAAACGAACGTACGTACGTAACGCAACGCGCTCACGAACGCATCGACGTGTCTCACGGCCACGGAAAAATCAAATTCTCGGATCAACGGGGGCCGGGGGGGAGGGGGGGGGGATAAAGGGAGAGACGACGGGCGAGTCCCGACGCAAAAGCCTCCGAGAGACTCCGAGGGACGTCGGCCGAGCGCGAAAGGGGATGGCGGGGGCTAAGAGGGGGATAATTGCAGAAGGGCTTCCTCTTGCATTGCTCTTGCAAAGAAGTCTTAAGACGAGATAAGGCCCCGGCGATAACGATTGAGCCCCGCGGGAACTCTTTGCCTACGTGTTACACGCATACCCTTGCGTGCGTGCGCGCGTGTGTACGTGCGTGCGCGCGCGTGCGCGAGCGCGCAGCGCGTCCAGCGGGATTTAGGAGCGCGCATTTTTTTTCGCGGGTTTCACGTACCCATACGCGCGCACAGACGCACAGACACGGGCGGGCGAGCGCGCGGGTGCGTTTGTGCGCGTGAAAAAATTCGCGGTTATATACGCGACGAGCCAGATACCCCGGACGACGAGGGGTTGGGGGAGGGAGGGGTCGGAAGAAAAAAATTAGCGCGGCGTGTTTCAGGAAAAAATACGCCGCGAGCCCGAGCGAAGTACTTTGCCATTTCGCGAGGCGTCGCTTGCTCGCTCGCCCGCTGAATATTAAGTTCGCGAGTGTGTTGTTGTGAAACATTTTATTAAATAAAGTACGCGGTCAACCACGGGGTGTGCGCACCTCTCTCTCTCTCTCTCTCTCTCTCTCTCTCTCTCTCTCTCTCTTCACTGTGGCAACGCGTCGATTAGTAATGGTACGCTTGCGCCAACAATTCGATTTGTTTTCGCGAGGGAAACTTTCACGAGGGCAAGTCGCCGGGGGCTCGCGTTTCCTTACTTCTGCGTTTCCGACATTGAAACGAATCACCTTTATTATATCGTCGGGGCGCAGCTCGTGGAAATTTTCTCCTCGGTCAACGCACGAATCTAATTATACGATGCGAGATGCGCGCGCCCGCGCTCCTCTGGCGAAAAATCGCTAGAAGCCTGACGCGTTCCGCGATCGGTCGTCCGCGATGCGCTCGCGATGCGTTGGTGGTCCCCAGGGAGCGCGCCTCGCGATCTACGGGAGAAAATACGGGGAACGCACGGCGGTTTCGCATCGCGTCTAATTTCTCTCCCGTCCGGGCCGTGTACGGCAAGATTGTATTCCGTAATCCCGAGCGCGATCGCGAGTATGCGAAATGACGTGCGTGCGCGCACACGCGCGTTTCATCTATCACGGGGCGGATGCCGGCGACGGTGCCAACAGCGATCGCAACAATGTGAATATTCAGCGAGGTAGAAACGGCGAACGAAGGAACGGGAGACAGAAAGAGAAAATGAGACAGAGACGAGAGAGAGAGAGAGAGAGAGAGAGAGAGATAGAGGGAAACAAAAAGAGTCAGAGAGAAATAGGAAGAGACAGGCAGGGGGAGATAGGGAAAGACAGGGAAAACCCGGAAAAGACCGGGAGAGACAGGGAGATAGAAACAGGGAAAGACCGGGAGAGACGGGAAGAGGGAAGATAGGAAGAGACAGACAGAGAGATAAGGAGAAATAGGGAGAGAGAGAGAGAGAGAGGGAGCGCAGTAAAATTGAAATCGACACCGCGAGTGGGAAATCGTCATCGCGGTGAATCGCGTCCAGAATCGGCGAGATAAATTCCCGGCGAAGCTCGCTGAATAAGATCGAGATTATCCGCGTCGCACATTAAAATTCTTCGTCGCCCGGGGCCGCCCGGCTGATAATTACGTTCCGTATTTACATATCTCGCGGGATCACCGTCGTTACAGGTACTTCTGTTTTAATACACGCCGGTGCGCGCTGCGAGGCTACCGAGCGACCACGGGAAAGAGCGTCGGAATTTGTATTCGCGGATAATAAAGAGAACTCGCTCGCCTGCGTGCTCGCGCGCGCGATAAGCGATTCCCCGCGAGTAATCGGTATGTCCGCGACTAATCGATGCGCGCAAAAATTAACGCGTCGCTTATCGACGCCCGGATAATTTCCTTCGGGGCGCAGCCCGTCGATCTGAGACCGCCGCGTCGCGTATACTGGGTGATGCCGGTGGAGATCGCGGCGTTTCGCCGTTACGGATACGGATAGTTTCTATGAGAGTACAATTTATCAACAACCAGGGCTTATCCCTGGTGGAGATGTATGCGATTTGCGTGGTCACACTCATCCGCCCACTTGTGGTGTCTAGTATTAATGTATTCTCATTAGTTGCAAAAATGTTACGTAGAAACTGGACAAGAGAACTCGATGGGGTTTCATTCAGTGGTTGAGACGCAGTATTTACTGTACGCTGCCTGGATTATTACCCACCGATTATTTTCGAGACATTATATCGGTAATGAACGATTTTATAATTCGCACGTATTGTAATGTCTGTCGTGAATAAATTCAAAACATATTTATTTGCATTGTTAAAGTAGAGCGTACAATTGCGCGAATAATAAGCGAATGTGTAGAAAAGCACAGAGCAGGAAAGAGGGAATCGGAAGAAACAAGGCACTTTACAATATTGAGCGCTGTAATAGAGACTGCGTTCCAATATTCACTGCCAGTAGTGAAAATCTATAATATACGTAACATAAATTATAGATTTTCAGTGCTGGCGATGAATATTGGAACGTAGCCAGAGATGACAGCCAAGATTAGAGGTGGAAGTGAATCAAAGACAAATGGGGTATGTATTGATAACAGAGAATTTCATCGCGATGAGAATGCAGCCTACACTGATCTGGCAATGATACAAATGGAAACCGTTATGACAGCTGAGGCTCAGTATCTGATGAAACAGTACAACTACAAGAATCGATGAAGGAACACGCGTGATTTGGTGATTGTGAGAGATGTCACATAGCTCTGGGCTCATTTCACTCCTCCGAATGTGTTTCTTCTCGCAGCACCCTATATAGGAACATCCGAGGGATCGCGCATTTCAAGCCTTTTATTCCCTTTACGACTCGTGCTTGTTCGATAAACACCCCGGGAAATTAATTAATCCACTTTCTCGCGATGGGCCCGTAGAGTGACCGCAGGTATTCTCATGTCATTAACATTCTTACTGGGACGGTCCGAAAGCTCTCCTCTAATCGCGTCCCGCGACGTTTAAGTGTCCGACCGGAACAGACGTAACTGTCATAGATATTATTTTATGACAAACATATATATGTTATGCGCGTCCCTCTAATGGCGCTCTTTTCTTCCCTACCGCGGAAAAGGAAATTAACATAACTCTATCGTCAGAGACGAGATAGATAAATAGATAAGGAAAGCGTGACAGAGAAAGAGAGGCGGAAAGGGGGAGAGAGAGAGAGAGATATCTCTCTGAATGAAAACGTTCTTCATTCCGGGCCCTAAAGGACACAGAAGGCGGGGCTTGATCGCGGTGACCGGGCCTTTACCCCTTTCTTTCTCGTCTCCTTTTTCTCTCTCTTTCTCTCTCTTTCTCGTATCATCTTCCTCCTCTTAATTGTATCTCGGGCCGAACTATCCGATCGAGAGTGCCGGCGCGATGTAAACGCGTGTAAAAATCTCGACGCTTCTCGGACGCGTCCGTAAGAGATCCCCCCTCGCTCGCACACCGCCTCGCTTCGTTTGATCGGCGAGTCGTTATCCCGATTAATTTGACATCGAATACTCAGGCTGGTGGAAGCGCACGTTGGCGAATTCGCGCCGGAGGTCGATAATCGCGATCGCGATATCGCGCACGCGGGGACACTTATACCTCCACGTAATCGCGATTGCGCAACCTGCGCGACAGGTGTGCGGCAATAAGGTCGCGCGGGTAACGCTCTTGCCTGCTCTCGGTGTCGAAGGTGTCGCCGGTTTTCGTCCCGCTGGCAATTATCCTCGGGAACGCTCGGGATCGGTGGCGGGCGCGAGGACGAAGCGGATGCGTAAATCGCGCGCAACGTTAAGGAGACATCGAAGGACGGCGATTCCGCCGCGGCTGTCCAAGGCCGAGCGACGACCCTGCTCTCCTGCTCGTCGCCGTCGCGCGCTTATTTCGCTTCTAACTCACGTCTTACCGTTGTCGCGCCTAACTGTTAGGGTGCCACGAAAGGCGCGCCTCTCGCGACCCAGCCCTCATTGTGTTATTCGCGTTACTCCTGCGCCGAAACCCACGGCGGCTGCGGTGTCCCATGGGTGGCGCGACACCACTCGCCTCTGAGAGGTATGTAGATGTAAATGAAGATCTCGCTTCGAAATGTTCGATTTGTACGATTCACCGCGATTCACTCCGAAATTAAGGAATAACGCTAAGGACCGGTTCTCTCCGTGGGCTTTGTCTTCGCGCTTTCCTTTTTCTTCCTCATCGTTCTCTTCCTCTCGTCCTCTTCCTCCTCCTCCTCCTCTGTTCTCGCGTGGACCACTCGATCGAGGCCGGACCTACCTGCCTACCTCCTTCGCGCGTCAAAGTGTCTCACGGGGAGACACGTAATCGTTACTTATTATTTTATTCGACGTTGCTGAAGCTGCTACGGCGCGGCTACGCACACGAATCAGTGCGAATCGATACAGAGAGGATTACTTGGCTACTCGCCGCGACACACTCGTCGTTTGCTCGTCGTCTGGCAACGACAGGGAACAATTCGCAGGGAGACTCGCGATCACGATTCTTCTTTGGCACGATTATCTTCAACGACGACAATGGGGATTTATTTATTAATTGCAGTGTGTGTATATATGATATTCGGTATTAATTCAGCGGTACTAATCTGACAGTAATTCAGTAGCTTGATAATTGCATAATTTAATAATTTAATAAGGATTTAAATAAATATCTTCATTGGTGATGGACGGACGTAATATTCTTCCTCGTGTTCGGCCGGCCATAATCGGCGGGGTGAAAGAACGACTGGGCGTGTTTGCGACGGCGTAATAAACGATTAAAATATAATAACATGTCAACGGGCCCTTTTCGATCGCGCGCTCGAAAGTGAATCTCGCGGTATACAGAGGCAGCGGGGTGAATGCTACAATGTTCGGCAGTGTATCATTATCATATCATAATAACGGCGTCGGCGCTATTAAGGTCTTAATGCACCACCATATTCCGCGTGATCCTCGAGAGACAAGTTAAGGATCATCGAAGTGACGGATCGTGGAAAGATTAAGGAGTACTTTACGGCTTGCTAAAAGCGTCAAACTCGCGCCGAAGGCGGCTACTGTGCGCGCCGGGACTCGAGATTCGCGAGCCGAGGCGCGGACTGCGGCGAAATGCAAATATGGGAAATCGATAGCGAGAGAGCACGAGATAGGAGAGGTGGCTGAGACCCGTATTAATAGTTGTCGCATGAAACTTGTCTCATGCGAGACACTCAGGACCGTATTAATAATGTTGCCACTTGTTGGAACTTGTCTCATGTGAAATATTGGGTTTATTTTATTTAGGGTTAGATTGAAATTTTTCAGTTGAATTATATAATATATGTGACATTGTATCCGGAATCGTGATTCAACTGAGAAACCTCCATCTAACTCTGAAGACAAATCTAAGCATCTTACTTGAAATTTCAAGTAGCGACTACTAATACGATCCTCAGATCTTTATGCAAAGTCAGATCCAAGTTTTTCAGCTGAATCATGACATGTATGACATTCATATCTGTAATCGCGATTCAATGGATAAACTCATCTAACTCGGAATTTAAATCTGACTCACTTAACAAGTCTCACTTAACACGAGTTTCATATACTTTTCAAATAAGAAAATGTACATAGAAATGAAAGATATGGCGCACAACAATTAGAAATGTTTAATTGCGAGCAGCATAGTTGCGTCACACCCGCAAAAGAAATCTCAGTTGGTGCAACCAAATAGGAACCAACTGAAAATTAGGTAATCAGAAGCGATATCTCTGTTATGAAAACTAATATTTCTGTTGTCGCAACCGAAAATATTCGTCTGAATATTCAACGATATTAGAACTCGGTTGAGGCAACTGAGAACAATTGAAGTCTCATAAAGGAATTTTTCTGTTCCTACAACCGAGTTTTCGTCTGATCCCTGAGCAACCGAAAATTCGGTTGCACCAACAGAATTGTTTTTTCCGTGCAGTAGTTATCTTTGTGGGATAACATATATGGTTGATACGACTCATAGAGTTACTTTGGTACATCAATTGTATAGCTGCGCGTGATCTGGTTCCGGCAAGTAGGTTGGAATGACACTCACCATGAACAAACTCTGGTTGGAGCAACCAGATATCGTCACTGTTTAACTCAGCAATTGCTCTGTGGTCGCAGCGACCACAAAAGCAGTTATTCCGTATTTCACTATTAATCCACATTAAGAGGAATAAGTTTACTTGAAGCAGAACGTTCTCTCACTAGAGAAGAAATGTCTGGGAAGAACAAGACTTGTATCGTGGATAAAAGACGAGATCCCTCTAACTTTAAGAACATTATAGAATATTTTCCTCTTGAAAGAAACTTTCCAAAGAAGAGACCCAGGAGGGAAGATTCATCCTAAGAGAATCTTCTTGAGAGGCCATACGTAACGGTAAAATCCTTCAAGATTCAGAGGATCCCAAGGATGAGATTATATTTTCTTAAGTGTCGCACAATGCGATTTCAGGAATTGTATGCTCGAGTCACTTGGACACGGATCTTCCTTGGCTCTTCTTCGGTCCTTTGAGTTTCGCGAGAGACTTTTCGGTGAATTTGCACCTGAATGTACACCGCCGAACACGACGTCCGTCCTTTCCCCCGCTATTCTCAGATACGTTATTCAAGCCCCAACATTTCTCGAATGAAGGATTCGCGCTCGCGGTATTCACAAAAATGCCACTTTACCTCATTTTTTTTTTTTTTTTTTTTTTTTCTTTAATACATTTCGAGTGATGGAATATCGGATTCCACGTGTTCTCGCGGCGCGATCAATACCGAGATACGTCTACGTAATTTAATAAGAAGACAGGAGGAGACGGGAAAAGAGGAAGAGAATGAGAGGGAGAAAGAGAGAGAGAGAGAGAGAGAGAGGTCGGCGAGAGATACGGCGAGAGTTCTTGCCCGAGAAGGGCAAGCGGGCCTCCGCAACACACACAGCACACGCGGGCCCCGACATTGTTGGCGGGACTCTCTTTTCAGGATTAAAAGAGGCATCAGCCAAGCGGGGTGACCCCGCGTTAGAGAAGCAGGGACCTTGGAAAACGGCCGCGCGCGCGAGAAGGCCTGAATATCAGAGGCTACACCGTCGGCTCTCCTTCTCGCCGTGTGTATGGCTGTATGTGTGCGCGCGCGCGCGTCTCTCGCGTTTGACACACCAGCTGTATTTCGTGCACACGCTTGTTGCAAAAGGCCCACGGACAATTACTCGAACCGGCCTTCACGTCGCGCGATCTGACGCGACGCGATGCAATGCGATTCTCCTCGCAGCGTATATATCTCCGTCTCGCGATTTTGTAGACTCGCACTGAGCGCGAGTTCCTCTTCTCCTTCCTCTCTCTTCCTCTCTCTTCCTTCCTTGCGAAATGACGATGCTGGATGCCGCGAGAAATTACGCGGGATCGACGGTTCCTCGAGTGTTGTTGCTCGAACGAACGAACGGGGTCGAAACGAAGGCGCGTTAACGCGCCATATGTACGTACGGGGCGACACGTTTCGCGTTTCTCGCAGTAACCGCGCGTTATTAACGCACGCACAACACAGCGATTCCGCCTCTTATCGGCCCATTTTCGCATCCGATATAATTGCGCTTTCTTGCTCACTTAATTTGGCTCAATGTAATCTCCTCTCTGCTCTCATTAAAAACCCAGGAGGGCGCAGTTCTTTTACATCGCATTCCCCCATCGTCTTCCATCCTCTCTTCTTCCTCCTCCTCTTTCTCCCTCTGTTGTTGCTGCATCCGCGCGCGGCGCCGATGAACGGAATGTTCGCGTTACGTACTCGTTCGGTACTCTTTGATGACTTGCAATATGAGTTAATGATCTCGATATATACTCGCGAATATATAAATTATCATCAATTAAGGCTGCCACGCGGGTTCGCGGTTGCAATCATTTTCGTTGCAGCGAACGCCGGAATTTCGACCGTTGAAACCTCGGGGATTTGGTCACGTGTGAGCTTTGTAAATTAAAGGACGCGTTTGGGTGAAAAGAATCGGCGGCGCGGAGGGACGGGAAAAGGAAGAAGGGGAATCGGGAATACCCTCATTAATAAAGGCTCCGCGTGAAGGTCATCCGGAAGACGAGACTTTTGTGGTGCGGACGCGAACTAAAAAGCGTCGTCGTCGCCGCGCCGAGACAAAAACGGGCTCGGTAAATGTGCAATCGGTATAATAGCGCCCATTATTATTACGGTGGCCGCGCTGCGCGCGACCACGGGCGCATAAATGCAAACGCGAATCCGGAAGGCCGGCCGAAACGGCAATTATTCGAAGCGTCGGAGGAACAATCGAACCTTCAGGCACGAAGAATAAATACCCCCGGCCTAAACCGCGCCCCTAAGGAAGATCCGGGGAATCTTAAAACCCCTTAAATTTACTCACACGTGTGTGATATATTTAAGAATAAAGTTATCAACTTTGAAGTGATGTGTTCTCCCACCAAAAAGAAAAATATAATTTTGCCTTTAGAGGAATCTTCTTATGATTTGCAGAGGATTCTTCTAAAACCAAAAGGGGAAAACATTCTAAACGTAATATTTTTAATCTTCTGAAGCTCAACAGGACCTAAAAAATTCGGATTCTAATAAAATATTTATGTCACATATTTAGAATGACAACGCAAAAGATCCTTTTGAAATTAAGGTCTCATAGTGAAACCACTGTGCTTCAGAGAGTTAAAATTAAGAAGAATTTTCACATTCTTTATCTACAAATCTTATCCTTCACCGAAATTTCTTCTACAACTGAAAGAAGAAATATCTGAAAAGTATTTATTTGTAGATACTAACAACATATTTATTTAGATTATATAATCTAAGTTCTAAATTATAATCTAAATTTGTTTATAATAGAATGGATGGATGAGAATCACTCGATTTTCGGGCCTTCACACACAATTCCGTAATTCGCGATGATTTTTTCTAGCGACCGAAACGACGTGATTTTTAACGATCCGTATCGCAAACACATTTCCGCCGTTTTAGCTTAATGTGTCAACCTCGGCCGTAGTAAAATCCACAGGTAACGTAACGGGCCGACGACACACGATATTTACGGGTTCGTTTTACGACAGAAACGATATCGGAATTCATTACGTCGCGCATAAGCACAGGCACGATTTATTTACTCGGCACCGCTATGTGAGGGCATCGATTGACGGACAAGGTCGAGCATATCACGCAGTTTCTGGATATTCCAAAGCGCGAATCAATATCGGGATGGACAGAGAGAGAAAGAGAGGGCGGAGAGAGAGAAGAAGAATATTTATATACAGGGTGTTTCCAAAAAACCATTCAGCATTTATGTGGTAGATAGTACACACCATACTGAGAGAAAATGCATGATATTTATTAAACTATAACGGCATAGTAAAAAGATTATAGTTAGAAATATAATTTTTATAGTAAATGTTATCATAATATTTGTAATATTTACAATATAAGCATAGTATGATTGACCCGTGTAAAATTTTTACCAAAAATTATAATTATTTGAAATAAAAATATAGTAAGATGGCAAATATTGAATGGTAAGAGAAATTAACTATTTTATATAGTCAATACAATTGGAATATTTGGCAAATATAAATACATGTAACTATATTCCCAAAAGGTGCTTTACCATATATATAGAGTAATAGATGGTGACTATAAATCTGTGTTCATTCTATTATATCTTTATGTTTAGATGAACTATAAATATATGTTTGAGGCCAAAACGAACTATAAAATATAGTGAGATTATAGTTATTCCAACTATTTTTTTCTCTCAGTGTGAGTAAAAAAACCTTAGTGAACCTTAGTGATAGGTCGAAAGCTCAACCGTCTCTGAGATATAAACATTTTTGTATGTCAGCATCATGAATGACTTAGGTTTATACATGTTGCATGCGATGTTTACCTCAATGTTTATAAACCGTGTTCTGTACATCCTCATTCAATTTCCATACATGCTTCACAACAGAAGATTTCACTGGCAATCAGTCAGGTGTCATCAACCGGTGATTGCTGGATACGTGACCGAATCCAGCGTGCTTGTGAAATAATTCGACAGAGATCTGGGATTTTCAAGAGAGTTCGCGACTCTGTGAAGAGAAGACGCTAAGCGTGTACACTGAGGGAAAAATTACCTTAAAATCAACAAATATTTCTTTGATGAGTACCATTAACATATTTATTTAAATTTAAATTCTCTTTATTTAAATAAAATATTGTTTACTTAAATCAGGTAAACAATATTTGATTTAAATAAAGAGAATTTAGATTTAAGTAAATATGTTAATGGCACCCATCAGAAAAATATTTGTTGATTTTAAGATAATTTTTCCCTCAGTGTATGGAAATGAAAGGAGGACATGCGGAACACCTTTTATAAAGCCAGTAAGTCACTCATGATGCTAACATACAAAAATGTTTATATCTCAAAAACGGCTGAGCTTTCGACCTATGTTCACTGAGGTTCTTTTACTCAGTACTGTGTCTACTGTCTACCATATGAATGCTGAATGGTTTTTTGGAAACACCTTGTATGTGAGAGTGTGATGTGATATATAAAATGCCGGAGAGAATAACGCCCGCACGACGGCGATAAAAAATCGCGCGGGCGCTGCAATCAACGTTAATTGTATTTACGATTACATAGCCGTATTACCGATATAATTACGATAGCCGCGCAGATCTCGGCTCGCGCCCCATCCCCGTACGCGCGCGCGCGCACGCGAATCGCACCACGTAATATCTCTCGGGTTACCGTTACTCCGATGCATCTATTATCTCGCGATCGACGTGCGAAATCATTTCATTCCGTCGGCCGCAAATTATTCCGAGATTGATTGACGGGCGCTTTCAATGAATTTTCACCTGCAAATCATCTTCCCGTTGCGCGAGCCCGCGCGTGTGTGCGCGCGTGTCCCTTTCTGCGCGCGCGCGAGCTAATAAATAAAAATAAATAATATCGTTGACGCGCAAAATGATCTTATCATCCGTGTACATTCGCGAAAATCGATTCTTCAACACTTCGCGCGCTACGGCGAGATTACAATCAGCGCTGTGAGCTATTTTGTAACGTGTCTTTACAGCATTATATCTCAATTTACAAAGAGAGAGAGAGAGAGAGAGAGAGAGAGAGGGGGGAGGCAGAGAATTACGCGCGATCTTCGAAGTTACCGAACCGTGGAATTAGAATACGCTGCTTCCCTTCGCACCAACGAGGAGAAAAAAGTGTTCTTCTGCGAGAATGCGAAAAAAATGACATGGTTAACTATCAAAATCGGGATCCACCCCGCAGTGGCGGTCACGTTAATCGAGCGCGCTGACCGACGGTCAAAAGCGTGGAACTCGAATATGTCGTTGCTCTCCGCATCGTCGAGGAGAAAAAGTTATTTTTTAGCAAAACCAATGTGAAAATGAGACGATTATCTGTCGGAATCCGCCCCCGTGAAAGTGATCACATGATTCGAGTTGAGGGTCGAGGCTTCTGGGTACTCACAGCGGTTATGTTGGGCGATAACGTCAGAAGCGACAAATGACACGCTAACAATTCTCGTAAAAGGATATTTATATGAAGGAACATTTTAGATGCACAGAGAGAACGATTTGTTGAATCAAATGAACGCTTCTTTGGAATGGTCCAAACAAATTTTTTAGCTGGCGCTAGCAAAATATTTCGTTAGAACTAAGCTGTAACTAAATATTTTTGTTGCGTCAAACAAAATTTTGTTCGATCAATCAAAAAATTTACTACCATTCCAAAGAAATGTTTGTTTGATTCAACTAAATTGTTCTCTCTGGTATGGCTGGAACATATTTATAAAATTCCCCGAAAATTATCTCTTTCACTTGACAGCAATAAAGGGATATGCAACGTTTTCCTCTTCGATCTATTTTTTCCCCTAATTGTGTCGTGTTAATTTTATGATCATTTCTGAACTGTCAAAGACAAAGGATAGTTTTTGGAGAAAGTATGCATTTGAAATGTTCTTTCATCTTTTTCATCTTTTTTCATCTTTCGTCTTTTTTATTTGATAATGGCACGTAAGGACATCCTTGGACTTTCCCTGGATGTCTCCTGTTCCTTGACAGTTACAGATAGACGTAAATAGCCGTAAAATTAACGGGGGGCAGCATCTTGAGAGAATTAAGTTAAAGAGGAATGCCACGTGAATTTTACGGCTATTTGTCGACTGTCACACAGGAGAAAGACATAGTTTATGAAGAATTTCACGAGTATGTGTGCTCAAGCCATCTCGAGTATTCTTTCACACAAATATCTTTTCATTTGAAACTAGCACGCAAGAATTTTAGGCAAGTGTTTTCTCTCCTTGACGTCATCAGTTAAGAGTTCCGCGGCGGGAAACTAGGAGCCTCAAAACTATGGAATTAGAATATGCTTCTCCTCGCATCGATGAAGAGAAAAAAAGTTCCAGCAAGCGAGCGCGAAAATGGGACGGTTAGCTGTCAAAATCGGAATCCACCCAGCAAAAACAGTTACGATGATTCGAATCTGAGCTCACTGATCGAGAACTAAATCGTGCACGGAGAAAATTTGCTGGCCCAGCAAATTTTCTGCTGGTCTAGAAAATCTTTTCGTTATTATAAGGATAGCAAAAAGATTTGCTAAGAGTACTAATCACTATTTGCTAAATATAATTTGCTGAATCCACAAATTATTTTAAGAACCATGATGGATTTATATAAGCAGTTGCAGTTTTGCTTCGATAGCAATTAATTTGCTAAGGATACATTATTTTGCATCAAATTATAGCAAATTAACGTGATTCTTAGGACAAATACACTCAACAAATTTTTTTCTATCTTGCACAGGAAAAAAAGATTTGCTAATATGTGGACAACTAAAAATATTAACTGCGGGAACAAATTTTCTTGCTTTCATAGCAAAGTTATTTAGTTGTGATAGCTAATAGATTTGCCAATATATATATTAGCAAATCTTTTAGCTATCACAACTAAATAACTTTGTTATAAAAGCAAGAAAATTTGCTTCTGCAGTTAATAATTTTAGTTATCCATATATTAGCAAATCTTTTAGCTATCACAACTAAATAACTTTGTTATAAAAGCAAGAAAATTTGCTTCTGCAGTTAATAATTTTAGTTATCCATATATTAGCAAATCTTTTAGCTATCACAACTAAATAACTTTGTTATAAAAGCAAGAAAATTTGCTTCTGCAGTTAATAATTTTAGTTATCCATATATTAGCAAATCTTTTAGCTATCACAACTAAATAACTTTGTTATAAAAGCAAGAAAATTTGCTTCTGCAGTTAATAATTTTAGTTATCCATATATTAGCAAATCTTTTAGCTATCACAACTAAATAACTTTGTTATAAAAGCAAGAAAATTTGCTTCTGCAGTTAATAATTTTAGTTATCCATATATTAGCAAATCTTTTAGCTATCACAACTAAATAACTTTGTTATAAAAGCAAGAAAATTTGCTTCTGCAGTTAATAATTTTAGTTATCCATATATTAGCAAATCTTTTAGCTATCACAACTAAATAACTTTGTTATAAAAGCAAGAAAATTTGCTTCTGCAGTTAATAATTTTAGTTATCCATATATTAGCAAATCTTTTAGCTATCACAACTAAATAACTTTGTTATAAAAGCAAGAAAATTTGCTTCTGCAGTTAATAATTTTAGTTATCCATATATTAGCAAATCTTTTAGCTATCACAACTAAATAACTTTGTTATAAAAGCAAGAAAATTTGCTTCTGCAGTTAATAATTTTAGTTATCCATATATTAGCAAATCTTTTTTTCCGTGTGGCAACGAAACTACTTCTGGTCTGATAACGAATAATTTGTAAAATTAGTTACGTCAATTTAATTTTTGTTGATGTCACTACAAATATGCAGTAGCAACGATGATTTTGCTAAAAGAGCAAAATTATTTTTCTCCGTGATGGAATTAAAGTACGTCGTTTCTCTTTGCGCCGATGAAGAGGAGAGAAAATTGCATCAAGACGAAAATGAAACGGTCAGCTGTCAAAGTCGCGATTCACCCCCGCGAAAGTGTTCACATAACTCGAGTCTGATCGCTCGAGGGTTAAAACAGGATACGCACTCGTGACCGTGCATTCGACGGGGCAGTCTGAGCATTTAGCACTTGACCTTCGATTATCATTCCATCCTTTCTAATATCCCCCACCGGGGGGGAACTCGCGCTCCGGATAAACGATCCAACGTGTCGCAGCGAGCGGCTTTAGAAAGTGGCGCCAAGCAAAAATCCCACTTTTCCATCCCACAGTAGGCTCTTTTAACCCTTTTGCATCGTGATCACGTCGGTTTCACCGTGAACGCGGCGCCTCCCACGTTACCGAGCATATCTTCGTTGTTGCCGTTCGCTCGCTCGCTTATTAATTCGCGTGGGCGCTTATATCGCGTTGCAGTAACGCCGACTTTCGCGAAATTCCTCGCGGAACAATAAGCCGAACATATAAAAACGAAAGTTTTGCTAAACTTCACCTTTGAGAAAATTAATTGCGCACATTGACAGAACAAATATTTAAGGAAAAGTAAATATTTCTTTCCTGGGTATTATAATAACGTTTACTTGTACTGATATAAAATATCATTCTAATGAGAAAATACACATTTTTATAAAAAAACTTTCAAGAAAATCTTAACTTATCATGGAAACAATTTTGGTTATTTTATTCAAATAGACAAATTCAAGCATTATGTTATTAATAATAAATAACTATGTTATTAGTACTAAATAGTAAATATATATTTACTATTTTTTAGGTATTTTTTTTTGGTCTACAGTAATAGTTAATTTCTTAAATGTTGGGTGAAAAAAAATGCTTAAGGGCCAGAAAGGGTTATAACCAAAGAGTTAATAAAATTATAAAAAGATTATAGAAGATTGAGAAACATATGCTTCTCTCCACTGGAATAATTTTCAACGATTTGTTGTGCTGACAAAGCATAACAAAGGCGAAAAGGTGAACAATACATTTCGTGAAACAAAATAATTTCGAGAATTATCGGGAATTGATTCGCGAGTGGAAGAGCGGCGAGAAGTGATACGTACGCCCGTTCGACACCCGTTCGTTGAAAATCCGGTCGTCCTTCCTGCCGGGATTCCAATATTATATACAGCTGCGAGCCGCGCGTTAATCAAATTTAACGCCGGCGTACCTTTCACAATGTCAAAAAAAATACTTGGGATTCCACGCAGCCTACGGGATACGCGGCGGGTATGTAAACGACGCATTCCGCCGTAATCTATTTCGTCGCTTCGGATCTCGACGTTTCCGGCGACGTGTCCGTTGGTCGTCGATCAATCCGAGACGAAGGTACGCGCACTCGATCGCTCCGAGGTGGTTTAATGAACATCTCCCTCTCTCCATTCCTCCTCCCCTCTCTCTCTCTCTCTCTCTCTCTCTCTCTCTTTCTCTCTCTCGCTCGCTCTGACGCAACGTATAATGCGTACACTAAACGAAACTTTCGCGTCTTCCCCGGGAGATTCTCGACTCGCTTCTCGCTCGATCGGAATCTCCGCTCCGGCGCTTTACTCATTCGAATATTCAACAACATCGGGATCTCGAGTGCGCCGGGCGAAGTAAGGGTGGATTCCGCTCGCGCTCGCGGGACGTACACGCGTGAAGGGAAGAGGAAGAAAAAAAAAAAGCAACAGAGAGGGGAAAAGAAAATATCACGAGCGCGCGAGCGGCCGAACGCCCGCGGGATAATATTTACAAGTGTTCCGGGATGTAACGGTGGCCGCGGGCCGCTGTAACATCCATCGTAAAATCGTGTGGCGTCGATCGTCTCTCAGATCTCGGATCGGGAGATGCATTATACGGTCGGTGTCGCGCGCTCGTAAAGCGGGACCCGATATTTTTCAGCGATACGCCTATGGGTCGTCGATCAATTTAAAAGGAAGCGAAGCACGTGATCGCGTCCTCTCTCGCCTAGTCTCTCTCTCTCTCTTTCTTTCTCTCTCTCTTTCTCTCTCTCTCTCTCTCTCTCTCTCTTCTCTCTTTCTCTCTCTCGCTCGCCCCCTTTTCACCTTCTCCTCCCCCTCCTCTCTCCGGGAAGGGGAGCGGACCAGTCTGGTTCTATGCGAAGCGACTTTCGAGTTTCCGACCGAAATTACTCGGCCGCGTTAAAATCTCAGCGCGATCGATAGATGGATCGCCGCAATTGACTTTTCTCCCTCGTCATAGGGGTGGCGGACTCGTTTCATGAACGCGCCATGGCGATCCTGCGATCGCGTTCTCTCGGAATCATTGGAATTTAATCAGCGTTACAATCAGTTGAGAAGCGAAAGGATTATCATACTCGTTGGACGAAAAGGGGGGATCCCAGTTAGAAATTTACCACGTAATCCTGATTGGGTTGATTCCGATCAGTTAGCTGATAGCTGATAAAATGATGAGGTATAAGGTGACGTAATCGAATCCTAATTATTAATTTTTTTTAAGTACGTCACTCTGCAATCTATTATAAAATATTCAGCAATGGGTTGTGTGAGCCTAATTATTAATAAACTCGTAATTATCAATAGTCCTTATTATTAAAGTCCTGACGGTCACATCGCGTTTCGCAACTTATCACCTGACAACCTCATTTTGTACAAAGCAGATAACTGACTGGGATCATTGAAGTCTAATCAACTTATAATGAGTCGACAAGCGGAAGGATTATGGAATTATATACGCCGGAGTAAGAAAAGGGATCTCGGGAGTTAGAAATTTATCCCATGATCCTGATCAGAGTGATCTTAATCTGATTTATATAAGATGATGTTATAATTGAGACCTAATTATTAATAAGGTTCCAATGATTAATAATCACTATTGACAAGTTTCTAATTGCCACGTTGCATTATATGATTTATCTGAGTTCGATAACGTCACTTTATCCAACTGATTGGGGTCAACCTGATCAGGGAAATTATTAGAATCCATAATAGGTATAGTAAAGCCGTTTGCTCTAAGCCCTAAAATTGTGGCATAATTTTCAGTTAGAAGTATTTCCCATTGTTGCCTGAAATTGCAATGTCTAAGTTCTAAGCGAGCTGACCAGATTCCAACTGTTAAAGCAGCGCGGTAAACGTTTTTTGCCGGAAATTATAACAATACGCTTATTACATCTCTTGTGAACCGGAACTTATGGTTCAGAATAGATCGGAGTGATTTCGTTTTCCCTGGAAAACACAATAGAAATGTAGGAAATAAAAGAGAGTATAAATTTCTGGTCGGGATTCGTCGGCGACGAAACCTTGGCCCGTCGGCTTAGGGGTGCTTGCAACATGTCATTGTGAGAAAGTATTCCGGATACTTGGACGATCACTTTCCGACAGAACGTAGGCAGAAAATTTCATTCGCAATGTTGCCGCGCGCGAAGGTTGCGGTCTGAAAACTGGTTTTTTGGAGTCGCGGTTCTCCGCGTATGCGTTACGTAACCGCGCTCGCTTCCAAATCTGACAAACGCCGTTACACGATCGTGGTTAAAACCGTCAAAGCGGAAGGGCTCGAGCGCGACAAGAATTCGGCTTCTTTTTCCGCGAGAGGGAGGGCACCCGAGAAGCAAATCAATAGTCAGAGACACCAGGGGGAAAGTTCGAGCCGTTCCTCGACGACCGTCTGAAAATTCCGAATTAACCGTGCCGGCCCGATACGCGGCCGATCGATTTAAAGCGAGGCAGGCAGGATGAGAGACGTAGGTCGATGCGTAGCTCGCTTCCCGAGTCGACTTTCAAGCAGGCCAAGCCAGGCCAGGCAGGCAGGCAGGCAGGCAGGCAGGCGAGCAAGCTGCGCGCACGAAGCCTACGGCTAGCATGAACCAGAATGCTTCGTTCCACCATCGAGCGGAGGAGACTCGAGAGTCTCGCGGATCGAGTCGAAGAAGCGAGTCAAGCCCGGAGCCCGGGTCTCAAGCTGAGAGCTAAGGCTGAATTCCACACTCTATACCTTTCATATTGCCTTTGACTATGCGCACCGTTGGCTACGAGCCGCGCTCGAGTCCGCGCAACTCGTGCAACAGAGAGCGAGTTATGCGGCTATTATCCCTCCGCGTGCAGTATTGGGTCTGCAAGATCCGAGAGAATATTCGATGACTCATCAAGTTTCGTAAAGGACCCAGGGAAATTTCAAAACTGCGCAAACCTGTTTGCAGATTTTGCTTTTATTGCGTTACTATTTCATAGCAGAGGCCTTTCTATAGCTTTGGGGGAAAATGTGTCGAAAAATATTGATTCTCGACCAAGTCCGTGTATATTATATGGTAATTCAAGGTTGTCCGGCTCTGAGAGACCCAGATATAAGCTTCAGGCTATCAAAGTAGACGTTAACTGGAATATCAAGTTCGAAAGTAAGGTCAGAATTTTTACTCGGATAATGTTGAGCCTATGAGGCCCGGACGAATATTCGATAAACTTTCGCCGACCCATAAGAATTTAAAATTGCGCAAAGCTATTTGTAGATTTTGATTTTGTGCTACTATTTTATAGCTGAGGCTTTTCTATATCTTTAGAAAAAATATGTTCAGAAATATTAATTTACGACGAAATTATGATAATTCAAACCCGGCTAGATATTTACACCATGATCCTGATCAGGTTGATCCCTGATTAGTTATCCGATTTGTATAAATAATATAATCGGATTTTCTAATTATTGATAAAGCCCTAATTATTAATAATCATTATTAGTAAACTCCTGATTGCCACGTTGCGTTGCCTGACTTATCGAGTCCCGATAATATCACTTGATACAAACTAGATGACTAATTGGAATCAGCTGCAGTGACAGAAATGAAGCCTTTAAGAGATATTCGCGGATATGTTAATGTGAAAATAAATTTATACTGTACAAAGATAATGATGTTTGACAGTGTCTAATTATTATCCTTCTACAGTAAAAGTTTAATTACGCATTAACATCCGCGAATAGAGGCTATATTTATGGCTTATATGTATTATTATTATTTCTCTCTCTCACTCTAATTGTACACGAACAGAGCCTGTTTACACATATCTGATCGCACTCAATCTGATCTATCTATCAAGATTATGCGTTGTGAAAAAATGTTCGCTGCTTCTAACTATAATCACATAGAGAAATAATTACTATAAATTATGATCAAGAGAACCACTTGAATATTTTATTAAATTCTATTATGGTTTATAATAATAATAATAATAATAACAACTTGCATGTTACTGCTACTGTTTTCATGTTACAACAACCAAAAATATGGTTGGGGTAAAAAATAACTAATTCTGGTCTAATCAATTATTTTTTTTTTTCTTTCAGTGTGCAATAAATTTCTAGTCGAGATGTTGCCCGGGTCTGATAGACCCAGGTTGTACTGTACGCTTTAAAAAATACGATTGTCTCTTGGAGAGTTATATCGAGCAATTTTTTGACGAGAGAAAATTTGATCTGCGTTCTGCCACTCTCGCGGCCTCTCGTTCCCATCGAATTTCCGTGACGCGAAATTTCAAAAGGCTTGTTCACGAGACTACGGGATGAGAATTTGCCGAAGCTGGACGAGCTGGACGATCGCGAGATCGCTCGGGGAACGACGAGGTAATTTCCGAAATAAATGGTCGAGGAGTGTTTTAGCGTTTGAATGGATTTCCCTCGCGAGCGAAGGAGTCTAACGTCACGGATGAATATTTCAACTGTACTCGGAGAGGCCGCGATAAGGGGCGCGCTTAGCGCAAAACGTCTTCGCCGCGGCGCTTCTTCCCACTCTAGTTGGACAGACCGGCGAGGTATCGATGTACCGTATCTTGCTAGATACGTTGGTCGGTACTCGTGCAGAAAATAGACGCTTGACAACGGCCACTTTGTAACTTAATTACGTACAGACGCATCGGCTATCGATAAGGCAACACCCGGGGGCCAATGTCGAATGCCCGCGTGTATACATCGAGGATCCATCGTTACCCTCAGGTAAACGGATCCTCGGAATTATTTATGGCCCTCTCTAGCCTCTCCGGACTCTTCCTCCCGCTCGATACCTCGACTTCGTCTCCCGTGAGAATTTTTAACGGGCGCTGTGCAGTAAAGAGATGAGGACGTCTTGAAGGGGGTTGGGGGGGACGACAGAAAGATCAAGAGGAAGAGTGTGAGACAGAGAAAGGGAGAGAGAAACAGAGAGAGAGAGTGAGGGAACGGGAGGGGGG
>NW_022639455.1:2503019-2503684 GCF_010583005.1 Odontomachus brunneus | reverse complement strand
GGGGGGGGGGGGGGGGGTGAAAGGCCGCCAAGACCGGCGCGGATCTATTTCCGATTTTAATCGCGCGAATCGCGATATACGTCGCCGATTAGAAAGCGCGGTCTGTCCTTTCGCGCCGCGCCGGTCGTCCCATTCTTCGTGGCCGGAGCGATAATTCGCCATTCGCGAGGAAGATGAAGTTTTGCGAGAAATTTCGCCGCGATTGTCTCGCGGGATTCGGCGAGGAAACGGACGGCTGCGGAAAGCGTGTTATTATCCATCCTATCCTCATTGACGATATGATCGTTATTATTGCTATTGCGGTATATAAGTAAATATGTGGCGCGCACCCAGAGAGAACCCAGGAAGTACCTCGGTTACCTCCGGCCCGCCACCTTTTATGGGTTTCCTCGAGCGGCCGGGACATGGCGGAATTGATTTTTCTGCGGGCCGTGTCGAGGCAGCTCGTTAATTTATTAATGACACGTTCGCGCGACTTGACGTCACCTGACAGCCGACGCGCATCCACCGAGAGGAACGTCGTTTCTCAGAGGTACGGTACGTTCCTCCGACTTGTGCCGCACAATCCGCACGCGTGTATCTAACGGCGCACCCTCTTTGCCTTCCAACCTTTCCCCCCCCCCCCCCCCCCCCCCCCCCCCCCCCCCCCCTCCCCCCCCCCCCCC
>NW_022639455.1:2459162-2502752 GCF_010583005.1 Odontomachus brunneus | reverse complement strand
CTCCCTGCTCCCCACGCTCTCCCCAGGTGAACACAATCTAATTTTCATTGAACACGACGGGCGCGCGCACGTCGCGTATTTTCGAAATTATTTACGGCCGTTTCTAGTTTCCACTCCTCGCCGCGGACGAAGTGGATTGTTAAGTCGCGAACGCGAAGAACATGCGCTCGTCTTCGTGGCGGTGGATGAGAGGGGAAACGAGGAGAAAGAGAAGGAGGAGAAGGAAGAAGGGAAGGGGGAGGTGGCGGCGGCGGCGGCTCGCGAAGGCGAAGAGAAGCGGGCAGAAGAAGACGAAGAAGAAGAAGAAGCCGAAGTGGAAGAAAAAGACGAAAGAGAGACCGCGGGAAGTCGAAGAGGAAGACGATGATCTACCCGAGGCAGGAAGGGGTAGGGAGGGGGAGTGGAGTGACTCGCGGAGGAAGGGAGGGCAACGGGCGGAGGGGAAGAGCCGAGGGACCGAAAGAGGCGCGAGTCTCGGAATGCCTTTTCGAGTTTCTCGCCAAGTGGCCATCAGTTCGAAGCGCCGGCCATCCGAGCCAGCCGGAGTCAAACGAAATCACACGGATTTACATATTATGATTTACATCCTTGTCCTCTGCCTCTCTTCCACTCTTTCTCCTCTCGTCTCGCTCGCCCCTCTCCGTCCCTACCGCAAGCAACCGCCGCCCTCTTCTCTCGCGTCCCGCAACAACCAGCAGCATCCCTCGCGCTCTCTTTCTCTCTCTCTCTCTCTCTATCTATCTATCTCTCTCTTCCTTTTGTCTCTTCCACGTCTCGTTTCAACAGCCCCTTCTCTCTACCTTGTCTGTCTAGAAAAATTCCGCTTTACTGACGTTTCGACTTCACCAGCTCTCTGTCTCTCTTTTTGTCGCGCGCGCAGGCGTTACTCTCGCGTAATCGTCTTGCGCGAGAAGATGTAATCGGAGATGCTTGCAGAATCGCGAATGAGATATACTCATATCGCGTGAGTGCTCCGACTAGCGAGCGAAATTGAACGAAGAATTAAATTCCCCGGCGCGCGCGACATTAATTTCCACGAGATCTTCAAGGGGATGGATCCGCTGTCCCTGTGTCGTTCGCATCGAACTTGCCGCATGGGAGAGCCTGTCGCTCTCCCTTTCGCAATCGCGCCGTTTCCCTTCGCTTCGCGTGTCAGCCGGAAAATTCGCGAACGTTCGCGAGAGTCGCGAGAGAGTGCGGCCGGCGTCGACGGTAGCGCTTTGTACATTTGTCCTCATATTCTATTACGGCCCGAGGCGAGAACCAGTTTGCATCTGACCTACTCTGCGCCGACACGAGATGGAAAGTGGTAATTGCGATCCGCTCTTCGCGGCGAAATTGCAACTTATCGCGATTAACTTGCATCGCCGTGGCGGCTCCGCTTGCGGATTAGTCGCGATCGGAGGAGCGACGTGTACGACGACGCGCCTTGCAGCGGAAGATCGATTGATCGCGCACCACCAACCTTGATAGAAATTCACCAGCGGAGACTTATTCATCCGCGCAAAAATCAATATATTTCGAAATATGAATATTCATTTGAATCGACGACAGTGACAGCACCGGTAAATGTCTCTCGCGTCTCGGGAAAAGTAGAGTCACTCTAATTAGAGTTTGGCCACAACGCGTGGTTTCGTCCTGCGAGAAATCCTGCGAGAAAGAGAGACATTTTCAATCTCTCTCTTTGTCTATCTCTTCTTAACCTAATCTACAATAGGAGTATTATGATTGGATACTATGTGGAATTTGACGAAACATCGGATTAATCAAAAGTTGCTTCCTCGTGGTCAAAAACTCTGATTAGAGTGATTCTAGGGAAAAGCAGAGACCTTTGAATCACAGAATCTGACCATAACTGCAGTTTCAAAATTCTACGAGATAGGATCGATTGTGCCAATTTCTTGGTATAAGTTAAATCATATATCTACCTTTGTTTTTCGTCCAATTTAGACAAGGACAAACATATGATTAAACTATCAGTTAACTTACCAAGAAGTTGGGACAACCAGCCCGGAGAGGGACATATTTTCAACATCTACCTTCGGGCGCGGATCGAGCGACCCCCGTGAGCGCTGAGTGTATGAAGTTGGCACCCCACTTTTTGAAATTTATAATTTTGAAAGTTGTTCCAGATTGTTCTGACTTTGTACCACATTGTTTCAAAGTGATATTGCTTCATTCGAAACGGTTTTCGAATAAAACAAAAAAAATGATTTTTTGAGCTGGCACCCCATTTTTCGAAAATCGAACATTCTGATACCGCAATAGATTGTTCTAGTTGTTACAAACATTGTTCCAAAAGGACAAATCCGTAAGTTGAATTATAAGTCCAAAAAATGAAAAAAATGTTTTTGACCTGGCACCCCATTTTTTGAAAATAAAGCATTCCGATACCGATATAGATTGTTCTAGTTGTTCCAAACATTGTTCCAAAAGCACAAATCAATAAGTTTAATTATAAGCCCGAAAAATTAAAAAAAAGTTTTTTGACAAACAGTCTATCGGACCAAGAGTAAACTTATACTATCTTTCTTGTTCCAACCGAGATCTTTTTGTTCTGAGTTGTTCTAGGCTTAAGAATTATAGTTCTAGAGTATGAGACTCATAAGATCATTCGTTCTCCGAAAATTCGTAAAAAAATCGATTTGACAGTACTCGACGTCAAGAGTAAACACATGCTTCCTTTTTTGTTCCAACCGAGATTTTTTTGTTCTGAGTTATACTAGGTTTAAACGATGAAGCAATTTCACTTTAAGACGCTACGAGTCTCATACTCTAAAACTATAATTTTTAAGCCTAGCACAACTCAGAACAAAAAGATCTCGGTTGGAACAAGAAAGGAAGCATGTGTTTACTCTTGACGTCGAGTACTGTCAAATCGATTTTTTTACGAATTTTCGGAGAACGAATGATCTTATGAGTCTCATACTCTAGAACTATAATTCTTAAATCTAGAATAACTCAGAACAAAAAGATCTCGGTTGGAACAAGAAAGGAAGCATGTGTTTACTCTTGACGTCGAGTACTGTCAAATCGATTTTTTTACGAATTTTCGGAGAACGAATGATCTTATGAGTCTCATACTCTAGAACTATAATTCTTAAATCTAGAATAACTCAGAACAAAAAGATCTCGGTTGAAACAAGAAAGATAAGTTTACTCTTGGTCTGATAGATTGTTTGTCAAAAAACTTTTTTTAATTTTTCGGGCTTATAATTAAACTTATTGATTTGTGCTTTTGGAACAATGTTTGGAACAACTAGAACAATCTATATCGGTATCGGAATGCTTTATTTTCAAAAAATGGGGTGCCAGCTCAAAAAATCATTTTTTTTGTTTTATTCGAAAACCATTTCGAATGAAGCAATATCACTTTGGAGCAATGTGGTACAAAGTCAGAACAATCTGGAACAACTTTCAAAATTATAAATTTCAAAAAGTGGGGTGCCAACTTCATACACTCGTGAGCCCCTCTGGTGGCACCCGGAAACCCGCGACGCGGCGGAATTCGCGGGACGTCGGCGACCGTGCCTCGGTGACGATCGGCGCCGGCAAAATTCGCGTCGCGAGACTCGCGGAATGCGGAGTCCGGGGACTCGCGCGCGCGGCGAGGTGAGTGGAAAGTGCGCGCGCGAATATACGGTCGGCCATATCATAAACGGCGGTGCATGAATCATACGCGGCTCAGGGAGACTATAAATAAATCGACAGGCCGGCGCTCGGGGATCGCGCTAACCGAGCAACACGTGGAAAATCGAATGAGACGGCGGTAAGACGGCGAGGGAGCGCGTCGCGGACGGCGTCGTGGACGGAAGCGAGGGAGGCCGGGCCGCGCGACATTCCGCGTCGATCGCGACCGGAGAGATCGACGCTGCGACAGCGAAGTGTCGTCTACGCTGCGGTCGCAGTTATGTCTTGAGCTTCGCGGCACTGGTCCCTCTGTAAATAGATCATATATATGTACACACGACGTCATAAGTACCCGCACATTCCCCAGATCGAAGGATACATGTGTAAGATAGCAAAAGAAAATAATTCGACTCCAAACAGTCGAATTATTTTCTTTTGCTACTTTATTTGATTATCAGAGGGTTTAATAAACTAAAATGGAGTGACCAATCTTACAACAAGTTATTTACTGACTAATGCCTTCGGTCTTCCAGGGAGAGGTTTCTTTGTCTTAATGACTATTTGTATTTGTTTGCGTTCGTGCTTCCGATTTCCGTAAGCAAATTTTGTAGCGACAACTTTTGTAACAATAACCTTTGTTATACCGATTATTTGCGACCTTACGTTTGTGACATTTAAATATAATTCGTTTTTTATCTGTAATTACTGAAAATGGTCTGTGAAGTTAGACCGAAACGCGTTTGATTGTTTGGTGATTAATAAATTTCTTCTCATTGGAGATTGGGTCACTATTTTTAATAGTTTTAATAGCACTATTAAAACTGTGCTTTAACTCTTATTGTCCTTTATATTTAATATGGGTTAATAAATATTTGGATTTAACTAAATGATATTGACTATATTTGATATAATTATAACTAATCTTCCAACCAGCAAAATTACAAGATGTGATTGTTCTGAGTGCAGCAAATTAATTAACCGATATAGACCTTTCACAAGAATTAACTACTGAACAAATGTCTAATAGGCCAAAGCCTCCTAACAATGGGCTAGTCTTATTATTTTAATAATACTCCCGGATTGCGTCGAGTCTCCTGTCTTCTCTCTTTTATAATCGGCCAAGGTGATCTTTTAGCCCAGTCTCTTCATATCTTCCATTTGTTTTGTTATTAAAATCAAATTAGGAGTCGATTAGGCCGGGATACGCCTTTGTTTCTTACACATGATTCTCGGCCTTACACATAACGTTTGAGATTGAAAATCGCATAAGTAGCTTTAGTTACAATACAACGGCTTGTTTGACTGTAATGGTTTCAATCTTATACGCATAAGGCTCAAAATCGTGTAATTCACGATCTAAGGAATGCCTGGACATCAATGCCGCCGTGTGAGAAAAAATGTTTCATATTCGTGACTCTGTAATCACACAAAAGAATATTTATTACAAGGTAAAAGTACCAATTTCCGGTCTAATATGTATCTAATTCTGGACATTCTTACGGTTTTGTCTTTAAATACGGATATTTAAACTCTCAAAACATAGAATATATGTGTATAGTCAATACTTGTATACATATTTTGTATTAAAAGTTTAAATATTTGTATTTAAAGAGCAAAACAAAAAGAGTACCCAGGACTAGGTACACGTCTGGACATTGGTACTTTTACCTTAAATTATGGTCTTTCTCTCTCTCTTTCAAGAAAAATATTTTTCATTCAATTTAATTATAATGTTAGCAATGATAACCTTACGCGCGCGCATCTTATTACTACCATTTTCATGTTAGAGCAATCAAGAAATATGGTTGGGCCAAAAGTAACTATAACTTTAATTACGGATCAATCATTTCTTTTTTCTCGATGTACCTGTTAACTCGCGAAAAATGCAAAGTTTCGTTGAACTTGTATTTTTGAGCGATCTCAATCAAACCTTCCGTTTCTCTCGCGAATTTACGCGAAGGGAACAGCTGCACGATCGATTCGTATCCAATGCTACGATTTTAAAACCTACCTATCCGCGGCCGCATTGTAGACGACCCTTAATGTAATTCAATGTGCGTCGCGCATGAACGATCGGCCGTTCGGACATCCCGCGGTCGCTCATAATTACGATGAGCGTCTTACGATCAACGCGGCGCGAGCGAGCAAGTGAAGCGAGTGAGAAAAAACGGCGACGTGTGACAAATCGACGATGCGTCGCGACGAGCAGCATCGCGACTTGAACTTCACGCGTGTACGGCGTATAAGTACGCGAGCGGCCGGTCGGTCGGTCGGTCGGTCGGTTGGCTGGCTGGTTGGTTGGTTGGTTGGTTGGTTGGTCGGTTGGTTGGTGGTTGGTTGGCTGGACGGCTGACTGGATGGCTGGCTGGCCGGCCGGCCGGTCGGCTAACCGTATGCATAAAATGTAGTAAATGCTTTTACGTCGCTCTCCGCCGGAGGCGAGCGTTTCGAAGCATGCGGATGCGCGTTACAGGGCTTCTTTTTAATCCTCGCGCTATACCGGGGGGGCAGCAGCGCGGCTCGCGCGATAAAACGCAACTATTCGCCTCTCTCGCGCCTCCCGATAAAATCGCGTCGTATTTCCCTCCATATTTTCCCGCTTTTTCTTGTTCACTCTCGTTCACTGCGACGCGACGGGACGCGCGTGCACAGCACACGTCGCGGCGGCTTCCAGCGACCGGTGTGTGTGCTGCCGCTGGGTGTCCGGCGGTTCGCGCGAAAACGCGGCCTCGGCGAAGGCCTACACAACAGGAACAGGGTCGGGACACGCGCCAGGTCGCGCGAATATCGCGCCGGCTACCCGCGTTATTGGAGACGCAGAAAATCGAGGAATGCCGTGTGCATTATCGCGCAGCCCACAGCCTCCGGCTGGACGCGAGAAACGCGCCGCGAGTCGCCTGGGCAGGATACAGGGTGGCCCAGAAGAAGAATATTCCGGTAGCTCTCTCTTTCTCTTTCTTATTATTCGGTTTCCTTGTGGAATGAGATGCCTTCGCACTGCACGTAAAGTGGATGAATTTAAGACAAACTTTTACACCTTTCTTCTTGAGCGCGGAAATTTTGATGTAACAATATTTCTAAGCTAATTATTAACTTCTCTTTGTTCTCATGTTTTTTCATGCTTTTTTTATTTGGGTTCGTTTTTACGTTTCTTCTTTTCTTTTTACTCTCTCTGATGCACTATGATTTTTTCTAAATTTAACCTCTTCCAAATTCTGTAGTTTAATTTATAAGTCTCATTTCATGTCTTTGTAACTCATTGAGGGGATTTTGTCTCAGAACGTACTATAAATAAAGCTCTACCTCTCTCTCTCTCTCTCTCTCTCTCTCTCTCTCTCTCTCTCTCTCTCTCTCTTTCTCTCTCTCAGCTTCTCGAACGAATGAATGAATGAATGAATGAGTGTACACGTGCCCGTTCGAGTTTTCCGGCGCACAGGTCCGCTGTGAATCATCTGGTCGACGCAGAGGACCACGAAAATGTGGACTTTCCGCGAGATTTCTAGCGTGAAGCGACAAAGTGCTGCCGGCGCGGTCGTGTCGCGGAGCAAACCCTCTGTGGGAAAGCCTGTACACGTGTGCGCGTACACGTGCATACGTATTTACAAGGGCGTAGCTACGAAAATTCCAGTCGTGGTGGCGCTCGGAAATTTACGAGGGTGGCGCATATCTGTCGAGGAGCGATGAACCTCGAGGTATTAAATTGTCGTTCGCGACACGATAAAGTCACCGACGGGATTTTTCGTCGATTCGCCGGCGCGCGCGGCTACGCGAGATTATCGATATATTATTATTACTTTATTGAACATCAATACACAAGTTAATACACACGAAAAGAGAAGTTTGGTTGGATTAGGTCAGAAATTCCGGTTGGAGTGTACCAGAATTTTGTTTGAGTTAATAAATTTTCTGGTTTGTTGATATTTCTCTAGAACGAAAATTTTTGTTAGATCGACCATTTTTTCTCTCAGTATAGTTTGCACTTTGCAACTACAACTTTAGTTGCAATAGCTGCAAAATAATTTGTGAAACTATATACATTACAATTTAACGTACAAAATTCTTAGTTAACGCCTGTATCGTTGTCATCGCCACTCTTTTCTCTGAGAGTAGATAAATTCACATTCGATGGTGTAACGACGGGGGGATTCTGCTTTGCAAAATAACCACAGCGAGTTTATCGTGACAGTTTTAGATCTTCCCTCTCCGACTAACAGTTGACCGATGGTTCTCTTCAAAGTTTCATTAGTCTCGCGGGGGTCATTGACGTGGGGTCGCGCGGTGACCCAAATTGGCGATTCACGACACGCGAAATTTCGAAAGTCGGTGCAAGCCCGCCGCCTCCACGCGTCATCGTATCGTCCTCTCGCATGGGAGAGTACGCGCGACCACGAGAGGAGGAAAAAGAAAACGAGTCACGTATACTTTTCGCAACCGGCGCGGAGTAAATCAAAGGAAGAGACAGCTTACAGCCGAGGCGCGACAATGCGCGACGATAAACAACGAGAACAATTTATTGCCGCGCTTCTACCGCGGCCGACTGCGAAACGAGGACACACGTCGCGGAAAAATGGCGCAACACGCGCGAATTTTCCCCTCGAGCCGGCCGCCTTTCCGCTCGACATTCGCGGTTTCGACCGGGGCTGGCCGTCCCGAACGAATTCGCGGTGCGTAAAAACGCGACCGATTTACGGCGCACGGTGTCGCACAATGCGCTAATAAACCACGAATTTAACTTCTCGCGCGCGGCGCGCACAAAAGCCGAACGAATGCGCGCTCACGTGCCGCAAATTTTTCCGATAAGCGCCGCGTTGCGCGGGCCCACACTTCCATCTTTTACCTCCTCTCGCCTCGGGTGCCTCTATACCCCTCTCTCTCTTTCTCTTTCTCTCCCTGCCCTCCTCCGCGCGACATTGCGGAACGTGTTCTACGCGCCTGCACGCTCATATACGCATATAACGTACCTACACCGCGGACTGTCGCGCAAGAGTTGCTCGACCGGCGCGTTCTTTTTCTTTTCCCTCCTCTCCGGCCCTTCTCTCTTTTCTCCTCTCGCTCGCTTTACTCTCTCTCTCTCTCTCTCTCTCCCCTTCTCCGTTTCTTCAAACGGTCCCCGTTTCCAGCACGGTCCAGCGCGCGTTCAGGCCCCGGGCCCGTATCGCATCCAGCTGTAATCGACGCGATGATTCGGTATATTCCCCGATTTCTAAGTTTCCAGCGCGATCTCGGCATCGTCAGTGACAATAATAATAATATTTTCCGCCACTTTTGACAGTTCAGCGAGCCCCCAACTTCATTGCGTCTCAATTACTCTGTATCTCAGCGTATCAGCAATGTCTCTCTTGATAGTGACAACTTTAAGGGAAACAATTTCCGTGTAACCGAATATGGAGATCAATCCTCTATATCTCCTCTGTCGGCGACGTTTTCAGATTATCTTTCGTTTATATAGGTCCACGCAGGTCGCGATCGCGCGCTCCGCCGTTGAGCGCACACATGCGCCCTTCTGGCTCTCGCGCGAGGCGAGCGAAATTCAGGATCGAATGCGCGCAATCGAAACGTAAACTATATGCTCTTTGGTTCCTACTTCTTTCTTTCCTGCTTCTTTATCTCTTTCTGACTCAAGTCTTAAGCTTTAAGCTTGATTTACAATGTGTTCTTTGCTTCTTTCTCTTTATCTCTTTCTGACTCAATCCTTAAGCTTTAAGCCAGAAAAAGACAGAAGACAAGAAACAGAACGCAAAGAGCATATTGTAGATCAGGCTTTGAGCCAGAAAAAGACAGAAGACAAGAAAACAGAAAACGCATATTGTAGATCAGGCTTAATGTTCTTCGAGGCAGAGAGTAACCGATCCCGGAACACCCGAGCCGGCCCTGGACGCGGCGTTTCCAACGACGGCGGCAGCCGCCGCGTACCTTCCTTCCTTCCCTCGCACGACACGTAGCGAGCGTCATATCCCACGTAACTGAAGCACATACGGCCCCCACGGGAGACACACGTATCGCCATAAGCTGCGCTCACGTGTAATTGACTCGCGACTTTCTCCCTCGGAAGCTCGGTATCGCGCGCTGCCCACCCGGCAAAAGGACTATGGCTTCGCGAGCGATCGACCGGCCAGTCGGCCAACGTCACGACGGCGATAATTTCAAGTAAAAGTACCAATGCGCATATCTAATCCTGGACATCTTTGCCGTTTTTGGTTTTCTTCAAATATAAACGTTTAAACTTTCAAAATTTAACATTTAAACAAATGAAACAAATGTGAAACATTAAACAAATATGAATATTTAAACTTGAAAAAAAAAACATGCATATATTGAATATACCCATGTATTCTATGTTGAAAGTTTGTGTTCTTTTAACTACACACTTCTATCCATTTCTTATTTCTACTGATCTAGTTACACTGATATCCCTATAGTTACATTGCCTCTGTCTAATTGGCTTATATCATTTTCTCTCGTTATCTAAATACTCTTACAATTTCTTATTGCGATCTTCTTCATTTTTACCTAACCTTCACACTACCTACATCTTCTCCTTATCTATCATGTCTAATTACAATTTCCAATTCCACTCAACGAGTACCATACATCATTCTGATACACAATACTTCAAACTCTGTCCTTCTCTTCAGCTATGCACATATATCTCTTTATTTTTCCTCTTTTCGATCTCTCCACCCTTCTTCTTATTTCCTCTTCATCCTCCTTTCCTCCAATTTTCTTCCATACCTTGTTAGTTTCATTACTCCACTCTGTACTTCCTACTAACTCAATGAAGTGGTCCTTCTGTCTTTCTCTTCATTTTCTATATGTCTCCTTCGGCTTAAAATCGCCAAAAAGGAGTTTTCTATGTCTTATAATCTTCTTCTTATTCTTTGCGCTTCATCCTTCTTACTTGCGCAGCACCTGTCCCAACCAGTCCTTGTGTCATCCTTCTTCCGTATACTTCTTTTTATTTTGCTTCCTTATCGCATCTGTTGACCAAACCTTTTCTCTTCATTTCTTGTATCCTCTTTTTCCTCCATCTCTTGTGTATTTCTGTTTCCTATTGCCATCTATTATACATTTCTTCTATCGATAATTTGCTCTGTTTTACCATACTAATTTGAGCTTGCCTGTATTACCTACACTGCCTTAACTACCTGTTCCTTATGACAACATAATCTTTTTTTGTACTTCTTTTTCCACCCTGAATCCTTGTTTGCTACCAAACGCATTGTTTTGCCATCACTTACACACTATCTACGCACTCATTCCTACAAAATTTCCCCTATTTAACCCCCCCATAATTAACTTCCCATATTTAAATACACTAAAATTATTTCAAATTCATCTACCACATTAATTAAGTATCCAGACGTTTGCACACCATATCGAAGTGAGTATCTGAATAATCGTAATTGAAGAACAAAGCACCGAGAATATCCAGAATTAGATAAGTGTCCAGGCATCGGTACTTTTACCTTATATCGCGGCACTTCGTTCACTCTGCACATCTTAATCTAAACGCGACGTCCCCTCACGAGAGCGAGAGTGAAGATCGGACAGGAGTTCGGAAATCAAGTCGGACTTCAAGTCGAACCGGTCGACACTGAGAGGGACAACTCTCCGGAAATCTATGATTTTTCTTTACTCGCTGGCGGGAGATAACGTTGTTTATTTCTCCCCTTTGCGTTTCCCCGGCGCGCCGATGGCGTTGCCTTTGGAGTGTATTGAGTAATCGACGCGCAGTGCGAGTGAAATATCGCGCGGGGCAAGTGTCTACTTCGTTTGTCACGGGGGCGATTAGTTTCGCCGACTTTTGCGCGAAAGGTCCCAATAACTCAGCTCTCGTAATAACGTGACGTGCCTTCCTCCTTCTTTTCCTCCTCCTCCTCCATCCACTCGGGCCGTCAATTATGGCTAAACTCGTTACAATCTCATTATATTCGCGCGTATCTCCTTATCTCTACGGAAGTGCACCCCTGGACGGGTCGGGGGTAATGCCGGCGAGATTTTATATATCGCGCCATGCACACACACACACACACACACACACACGCGCGCGCGCGCATGTGTACACGCATGCACACGCGCATGTGTGTACACACGAGCACGCGGGTGTATACGTACATATCGACGAGAATGTTTCCGTTAAAAAATGAGCCCGTGCCGGTGCCACACGGCCGTAACACGGCACGTAAAGTCGGTGGCGTAACCGGTAGCATCGGCGGTCTTCTTTCAATTAATAACGTGATCATAGGTTGTTAGAGGTTCCTTCGCCAGACAATCCCCACCTCCCCTCCCTCTCTCTGCGCCATCTCGTCCTCCTCCTCCTCTTCCTCCTTCTTCTCTTCTTCTTCTTCTTCTTCCAACATCCTTCGTCCTTTTTCTCTCTGTCTCTCTTTCTCCTTTTCTCTCTTCCCTTCGATCCCTCGTCCCACCGGTTCCCCTCTCTCTCTCTCTCTCTCTCTCTCTCTGGCTCTTCTCTCCTCACCTTGTTCTCTCCTTATTCTACTTCCACACGCGTCACTCCATTTACCTTCTGCCTTGTTTTTTTCACCGTTCTCATCGCCATCCTCGGCCCCACCCTCCTTCTCTCCTCTCTCGCGCGCGCGATCGCTCTTTCTGCTTATACATAAATACATACGGGGTGTCCGCGAAACCACCACCGCGAGTGTCCCCTCCTCACCGCCGTCAGCGAGTCGAAATCGGTCGAGCTCTCCCTTTAACGCGGATCTCGTGTTGATTCGTTCGGCGCGTGTTATTTCATTGCTGTTTGTTTCGTCGGGTGCGTGATTATGTAAATGATAAGTGAGAATTTGCGAGAGCGTGTTATTAACGAGACGCAGAACCGAGTGTGTATTGCAGCACTTAGGGCCGCGCGGCAGCCCTAAATCCGCCGCCGCCGCCGCCGCTCGTTACTCCTCGTTTGACCGGTATTGTAATACAATTTGAGCGAATCCCGCGGAGAGGCGCGAGATAAAAATAAGTGGCAGCCGTATTTCAAAACGGATGATCCATCACGGCCGTCTGACGGATCTTGCACAAAGAGCAACCACCCTAAATCCGACATCCGTGTCTTGCCGCGTCGGCAAGAAGTGGAAAGAGAAAGAGCGTCGCTAAATTAGGATTTAGCGAAGAAGCGCGCCGCGCACTCCTCGGAAAGGAAAAGAAAGAGAGAGAGAGAGAGAGAGAGACGCCTCTCGCGCGCATTGTCATGATAATACAGCGGGGTATAAATTTCCTAGCCGCCGGTTTCGCCCGTAAACGAACGAGAAACCGCCGCCAAGTGAGAGCGGCGATCGAAGATCGATTTCTCTTCAACGTCGAACAATTCCGATTAGATGACTCGTTAATACGCATATAGCGAGCGTAGTAAGTTTCCAACGGGCACGTAATCGATTAACAGTTGATTAAAATAATCGACAGATCAATTTAGATGAAGAAATATCCGATACTTCTCCTCGGATATTTCTTCATCGGACACGAAAATTTATCGGTGTTTTAATCGGAAATATCCGTTTGTTAATATTTTATCGGATGATTTCTCTCGGTGAAGCGTCACGGACACAATAACGGCGAGATTAACCTGCCGACGAGGAGGGTGAGAGAGAGAGGGTGAGAGAGAGAGAGAGAGAGAGAGAGAGAGAGAGAGAGAAAGGAGAGAACGAGAGAGCGAAAGAGAGAGCGCGCGCGCGCGAAAGAGAGAGAGAGAGAGGAGAGAGCGAGAGAGAGAAAGAGAGAGCGCGCGCGCGAGAGAGAGAGAGAGGGGGGAGGGGAGAGCTACCGATCCACTCGAGGCCGTTTTCACGTGACATATTCCACGTGTAACGGACACTTAAGCCGCGCGTTGCGGTCCGCCGCGACATCTCGTCCGTTCAATGGCGGTCTCTCGCCGGGTCTCTCGCCGCACGTTCGCGAAAGTCCTCTCGGTGTTCGCGCGGGGGTGCGAGAGGAGGTGCTGCGGACGGGTCTCTCTCGAGAGCGGGCGCAGGCTGCCGGCGAGAAAAACAAAGCGGGGCCCCGTAGGCGAGACCGCAGAGGAAACTTGGAGGGCTTCCTCGTCGAAGGGTGCCGTCGCCCGTTGTCCCCCTCCAGCTCGCTCGCTCGCTCAGTCGCTCATTCGCGTCCCCCGTACAAGCGCTCCTCCTTTTTTAATTGCATCCTCGAGACACGGTGGAAAAAAGGCCGCTGCAATATCCCATACGCGAAGGTGCATCGTCCTCGAACGACGCCCCTTTGACAACCTTAGACCCCTAAGCCAGTTTGAGACGCGATTCTTCCCTGACTTCTCTCGCGCGACTCGCTCTTCCCTCTTGCGCTCTGACAATTTTTCATTTACAGCGAAAGTGTCATTTCGCTTGTCGATTTTTCCCTAGATGAATCGTTCTCGCGAAAGGGATGAATCGAAATTCTATAACACTCGAGTTTAATATCCCAACACCTATATCTGGATCTTTCAAATCCGGAAAATTTGGAACCAACACTACTCTGTTGAAAATCAATATTTTTTAGCGCATTTCTTCTCTAGAGGAAAAACCTCAGCTATAAAATAGCAACGCAACATGAAAATTTGCAAACAGATTTGTGCAATTTGAAATCTTTACGGGTTCTTTACGGGTGAAGAAATACTCCTACTTCCTCGAAATTTTAACTCTCGGACCTGGCAGACCCAATATTGCCCAAGTAAAAATTTCGATCCTCATTATTATCATTTGACACCTTAAAGTCAGTTGGAAAGTAGGAACTAAAATATATATTTCAGGAAAGTACTTCTCCTTCCGTAAAGGACTTGTAAAGATTCCAAATTAATATGTTTGCAGATTTTCATTTTATTGCGCTGTTATTCTATAGCTGAATTTTCTATATCTCTGAACAAGAGATATGTCCAATATATCGATGTCAGTATATTGAAATATGTCAAATATATTGATTTTCAACAAAGTAGTGGTAATTTTAAAATTTGCCAAGTCACAGACTCAGATTGTCCCAAAAACGTGACGGTACACGGAGGATTAATATCGCAATCGCGTGGTGAACGGAAGCGGGAGTAATCGTCGATTCGGACTATCTCGCGGCGGATCGACCGCGCGACTGTGTCTCTCGTGAAACCGCGAGAGAGCATCGCCGAGAGGCGAAACCGCGGTATAATCGGCGACGAGACGGGAGAGGAGAGGGAGCGCGGATCCGCGGAGAGAAGAACGAAGTTCAAGGACACCGGGCCCGGATTCCTCTCATCGTCGCCTGTCAGATCCCGACGGACGAAAATTAATACGCCCGATCCTCTTGTGACACAATGTTGCAAACGATGCGATCGGCGAATACCTGCCGGCCGTTGATCGGCGCGCATGAGATATGAGGACATTGTGACTTTACCCGTGTCCCGACGAAGTCGCAAATTCACGTTATCGATCGTCCGCGATGTCAGCGGGCCGGCTGGTCTCAAAGTATTTTCGTCCTCTTATTTGGACCCGCTCGCTCGCCCGTATTGTGCGCGATGATCCACCAACGAGAGCCGGTGCGCGAATATGGAACTCGCGAACACCAAGGACGCTCTGATACGCGAAGCGCGACGCCGATTATATCCTCCAGCACAATTATTTTCTTAACTATCGAATGTCAAGCTGCATCAAATGTTTCCGACCGAATCAGCAAACGGGATATCTCGCCGATGAGAAAAATTATTTTGCTCTTTTAGCAAAATCGTCGTTGCATATTTGTAGTGACATCAAAAATCGACATTTAGTCGATGTAACTAATTTTACAAATTATTCGTTATCAGAACCGAAGTAGTTTCATTGCCAGAATAGAAAAAACTTGTTGAGTGTATTTGTCCTAAGAATCATGTTAATTTGCTATTGATGCAAAATAATGTATCATTAGCAAGTTTATTTGCTGTCGGAGCAAAACTGCAACTACTTATATAAATCCATCATGGTTCTTATAGCAAAATAATTTGTAGATTCAGCAATTTATATCCAGTAAATAGTAATTAATACTCTTAGCAAATCTTTTTGCTGTCCATATAATAACGAAAAGATTTTGTTAGACCAGCAGAAAATTTGCTGGGCCAGTAAATTATTCTTCTCCATGCAGTGAATATTCACTGATTTTCGTTGGAAATACTTTACTGCTCTATCTTATATCTCACAAATTTGGCATCGGTGCCAAGTGGAATTCCACTACAAAATTTGCGCACACAGATTCGCTAAACGTTGTACCAAATTCAACTTTCTGAGTTTGCGATGGGATCAACGGTCTCCACACGGAGAAAAATAATTTTGCTCTTTTAGCAAAATTGTCGTTGCTACTGCATATTCGTAGTGACAGCAAAAAAATTTAGTTGTCTTAACTAATTTTACAAATTATTTGTTATCAAAGCAGAAATATTTTGGTCGCCAGAATAAAAAAAATTTGTTGAGTGTATCTGTCCTAAGAATCACGTTAATTTGCTATTGATGCAAAATAATGTATCCTTAGCAAATTTATTTGCTGTCAGAGCAAAAGTGCAACTACTTATATAAATCCATCATGGTTCTTATAGCAAAATAATTTGTAGATTCAGCAAATTATATCCAGCAAATAGTGATTAGTACTCTTAGCAAATCTTTTTGCTGTCCATATAATAATGAATAGATTTTGCTAGATTAGCAGAAAATTTGCTGGCCCAGCAAATTATTTTTCCCCGTGTTCACGGAGAAAAATAATTTTGCTCTTTTAGCAAAATCGTCGTTGCTACTGCATATTTGTAGTGACAGCAAAAAAATTTATTTAACATAATTAATTTTACAAATTATTCGTTATCAAAGTAGAAATAGTTTCGTTGTCAAGATAAAAAAAATTTGTTGAGTGTATTTGTCCTAAGAATCATGTTAATTTGCTATTGATGCAAAATAATGTATCCTTAGCAAATTTATTTGCTGTCGGAGCAAAACTGCAACTACTTATAAATCCATCATGGTTCTTATAGCAAAATAATTTGTAGATTCAGCAAATTATATCCAGCAAATAGTGATTAGTACTCTTAGCAAATCTTTTTGCTGTCCATATAATAATGAATAGATTTTGCTAGATTAGCAGAAAATTTGCTGGCCCAGCAAATTATTTTTCCCCGTGTTCACGGAGAAAAATAATTTTGCTCTTTTAGCAAAATCGTCGTTGCTACTGCATATTTGTAGTGACAGCAAAAAAATTTATTTAACATAATTAATTTTACAAATTATTCGTTATCAAAGTAGAAATAGTTTCGTTGTCAAGATAAAAAAAATTTGTTGAGTGTATTTGTCCTAAGAATCATGTTAATTTGCTATTGATGCAAAATAATGTATCCTTAGCAAATTTATTTGCTGTCGGAGCAAAACTGCAACTACTTATAAATCCATCATGGTTCTTATAGCAAAATAATTTGTAGATTCAGCAATTTATATCCAGCAAACAGTGATTAGTACTCTTAGCAAATCTTTTTGCTGTCCATATAATAACGAAAATATTTTGCTAGACCAGCAGAAAATTTGCTGGGCCAGCAAATTATTTTTCTCCGTGCGTGTGATCTGCACGCAACGAAACCGCATCAATGATAGGAACATTAATTGATCCTTAGCTACTATTAACTGATCCTTTCAGCAAGATCTGACTGACTGCAGTGCTACACTTATAAATCGAATCACCAGATACAGAGGTGTAGCATTTCAGTGAAGAATGCACTGATCGTACCTCAGAGAGTCGCATCGTGTGGCTGATTGATCATTTTAAATGATTCCGCGGTGTAACACGTTAATTACTCCGAAAGAGCGAGTTGAACCGTCGAACCCCTCGGAGATCACGGCGGATTGCGTCTCGATCTGCTCGTGTCACGAAAAAAACCTCTTCGAATCGCTCAAAGTCTCTCTTCGCCGACAGGACGCGACGTGACGCGACGCGACGGACCGGGACGGGACGGGACGTTGTTGAGACATTCCAGGACACGCTGTACGGGCGATATGACAGGGGGGGCTATTAACGATTGATGGGAACAGTTCGCCGCGTGGCCTATGGCATTTCGAGCGGCGGGATATATATGCGCGTTGCCGTGGATCCTGACGTGGACGTATTTCGTACCCGCGTTGAATGACAGTGTCGTGGCTCGACGCTGGAAACAAAGCTATTAGTCCTAAGCACCATGGATATATATCTTATTGTCCCCGCGCGGCCGTTATACGGAATTACAGTACGCCCTTTAAGTGGCCTACGGGACCCAACGGCCGGCGGCGGCAGCGACGGCGGCGGCGCGCGAGGGTCGTTATTAGCCGCGGAATGCCGGCGCTTCCACTTCCTCTCCTTCTCTCTCTTGCGCCTTGCTCTCGCGGAAAACGCATTTCGCTTTAACGAAACCATCGCCGCCTGTAGCGCCGGCCCTCGCGCCGAGTAAACGATGGAAATGTAATTAGGTTTTCCCGCGAACTCTTGCGCGTCCCTCCGCGAATCACGAATTAAACGTCTTCAGCGATCTCAGGAGACTCTAGAACGTGCGATATAATTCCGACCCGAGTCGCCGACACGAATGTCGGACCCGGATCGAGATTTGTTATTGATCGATTGAGTTATTCTTGTTAAGAAAGATTTCACTTCATACTTTTCTTTATTATTTGCTAAGAGCTTGCTTCTGAAGTCGGTCAAAAGTAAAAGTTGCGTTTTGTGTCTCTGGATGTTCTCGGATATCCGAGAAGATAATGGAATCGCCCAGTTTCCAGAGCACCTGGACAAATCCGGGTAATGACACTAATCCAAGAGACGTGTAGAGCAAAACACCCAATTATCGATATCTTCTCAGTCATCGATACTTTAGAAAAAAGCCTGCTTTTTCATGGCGAACAGCGTTGCAGCGTTCTCGTTTGCACTCAATGATTCGAAAAAAGAATTCCACAATCAAAAGTGCGAACAGCCGTCACTGATTGCAAGGAAAACCATACTTTTCTACAGTGTCAATAACTAGGGAGAATTAATGATTGAGTGTAATGTACTGGCTTTGATAACACGTTAAACAAGCTGCAAAAAATTTCATCTCAATATCTCTAACGGTTCTCGAGTTATGGAAGAACAAACACAGTAAACACACAGGTCAGCCGAGAAGAATCTCCTCTTTTTTTAAGTCGATTAAAAAGCTCGGAATTTCATGGCGAACAGCGTTGCAGCGTCCTCATTCGCACTCAAGAATTCCAAAAGAAAATTTCATAACCGAAACTGCGAATAGCCGTCACTGGTTGCAAGAAAAACCACACTTTTCTAGAGTGTCGATAACTAAAGGAAATCAATAATTGGGTGTCAATAATCAGTTGTTCTGCCTTCGATAACACGTTAAACAAGCTGCAAAAAGTTCTATCTCAATATCTCTAACGGTTCTCGAGTTATGAAGGAACAAACGGGCGAACACGCAGGTCAGACAAGAGTCTCCTTTTTTTTTGTGAAGTCGATTAAAAGGCACGGAATTTGCGAGCGCGAAATTCGCCACCGGGACCGGGGGAGTTGTTCGCGACTGCAGTTCGCGCTAATGAGCGAACAGCAGCGCATAAACGAGGCAGAGGAATTCATTAGATTCTGAGAAAACGGCTTCCTAATTAATCAGTTGAAAAATGACGACTCCTCGATTGTGTGTGTGTGTGTGTGTGTGAGAGAATGTGTGACGGGGGCCAACACACGAGGAGGAACGAGCGCGCACCCGCGCGCGTAATAACCGGCTAATAATTACGTCGCGATAACGCTACATCGTTGCAACCGCACGCTCTCGTCGCTGTTGAGCGCGGCCGGCAGCCGCGAGGCGTAAAGCAACCATTAGCAGATACACATCGCGAATTTTCGAATCCCACGCGAGCGCGGCGGTCATGCGGGTAGCGGAAAATCGCGCGTTAATCGCGAACGGCTACGATGGCGCCTCCTCCCTCTCTCGGCGGCGAGTGCTTTCGCGTGATCGGCCCGGTTATCATTAGCCGCCGCGTGGATCTCGAGTACCGGCGATTTATCGCGCCCTGAACTTATTCGATGACGACCGACTCGAATCTCTAATCGGAATTTTCAGTCATTAGCGAAAGCCTACGCGGTTCGGCCGCGCACAATCTCGGCGAGCCATCGATCGCCGAGCTGCCCATATAGACCCCCCGAGATAGCCCTTCGTTATACTTTATATATATTTCCTATCCCTCGAGAATATTCTCTGATTTCCCCGTCGTACAGGGAAAGCCATGGCTATTAGTAGATGTATATCTTATTGTCTCCGTTCGTTATACGGAATCACGGTGTATCCTTTAAGTCCTTTAAGTTGCCCGCGTTTGATCGTTCTCGTCGTCGTCGTCGTCGTCGTCGTCGTCGTGGGCCATGTGGGCCCCCACGAAGACACGTTATTAATCGGTCGATGTCAGTGGTTCGACCCCTCATAGAGAACCCATAGGAACCCGTTCGGTAAAAGGGACACAGCGAGGCAGGCGAGGACCGCGAGCGAACGAGGAGAGTATCGGCCTGTGCGATGCATGCCACGGTCGCGAAGACGACGGGTGGAGCGGAGCTGGGGCGAGAAGGGGGACCGTCGGGAGGCGGTGGACCCGGGAGCGGCGGGATGTGCGGGCGAGCGGGGGCAGCGGACCCAGAAGAATGGGACTCACTTCGTGCATGACCCAAAGAAACCCCCGCTGAGCGACTCGATCCGATCCGCTGATCCCCGACCGCGCTGACGCAGATACCATCTTTCCTTGCACTCCGAATGCTCTCCGGGCGTTTCTTACCGCCCATATACCGCGCTCTCGCGCCGCGTCGAACGAAGCAAGAGAGAGAGAGAGAGAGAGAGAGAGAGAGCGAAGGAGAGGGCAGAGCGCAACGAGCGGAAAAGAGACGGACAGAGAAAGAAGAAAGAGGAGAGGATGGGAGGGATCGCGCAGCCGAGAGACAGCTATACGACCGTACTGATTTGTCTGCTTATTGTTGCCGTTGCCTCGTTGCTCGTTGTTCCTGTTCGCTCGTGACGATGACGTCGAGTGTCGCGGCCACTCTCGCTGGCGACAACGACGAGAAAGAAACGGCGAGAGCGAGAGCCAAAGAGAGAGGGAGAGAGAGAGAGAGAGAGAGAGAAGAAAAGAGAAAGAGACCGTAACGCACCAAGTGAGCTCGAGAGTCGGGAGTTTCGGCGCGACTCGAGGCTTCCCCACGCGCCGGTGATTTCGACGCCGGTGATTTCAACGCCGACGCAGGAAAGACGGCCTCGCGCGGGGACCCGTTCTCCGCGAACGCGCGCGCCCGCGAATAGAGGTGCTACCTCTCCCGTCGATGTAAGATCCATTTAAGGGTGTTTATTTGAGGCCGCTCTCGCGGAGCATTTCGGCCGAAGGACGTGTCAATAGCGGCGGCGGCGGGTGCCCCTTAACAATTCAGCCGCGCCATTCGAGATCGAGCCCGAGCGGCGAGATTCGAATTTTTTATCTCTCTCCCGACGCACTGCACGGAACAAAAAATCTCACGACCGAATAGGAACCAGTTGAAAAATGACATCTGTGTTACCGCAGGCGAAAATATTTCTACCTCAACTTTTTTCAGCTACATTAAAACTTGCAATAACTTGATTGCAATAACTTAGAACGATTGACTGAGCAGATACGTCCTACAGAACAATCTTTCTGTTCCAACTGAGAGAAGAAATATTGAAGAAATAGTAAATATTTGTTCGATGAATATCAATACTATTCGCACATATAAAATACTTTTCGAATAAGAAAATATACATTTTCTTAAGCCTCATTTTTTTATCTCAAAAATTTTCTTAATTTTTTTACGTGATACATTTTCTTTACCTCAGTTTGCCATGACAACAATTCTTTATTCCATTTAAATAAGGAAATTTAAATTCAAGTAAATGTGTCACCACCAAATGACTATTTACCATCTTTTTAATACTTTTTCTCTTAGTGCATAACTGCTAATCATCTGGCCTCTATTCTTATCATACTTAGAGAAAAAAGTATCTAAAAAATAAAGAATATTTCATGGTTGCTAAGAAAATATTTGAATCTAAATTTTTTTATTTAAAGTAAAATTTAAATGAACAATTGCTTTCGTGAGAAGCTAAGGATTTAAGAAAATGTACGTTTTCTTATTTAAAAGAAACATTTTATATTGGTGTAAGCAATATAATAATATATTATTAGTATCCAGCGAGTAAATATTTTATGTCTCTATTAGATATCTCTTCTCTCAGTGCAGCCAACGGGAGATTCAGTTACGCTAACGGAATTGTTCTTTCCGTGTGCGAATTCTTACGTTTTTATCGACGAGACGGACATTTTACCGCGTGCCTCGGTGTCTCGGTGCGACTGCGAAACAATATTCAGGAATTTTCTAATTGTGTTAATTGGCACCAGAGCGCGGTAGGTAACATTGATGCAATCGGAGCCAAGGCTGCAACGCCCGCCCCGCGTCGGTCCGTATTAACGCTGAATTAGCGAATTATTGTTTTCCTCCTCAGTGCGCGCGATTACAATCCAAGACGCGGAGGGTGGAGGAATGAGTTAATTGGAATTACCGCCAACCGACGGCGGTCGCAGCTGATGCAATCGTTCGCAAATGGCGGGCCTCGCGAGCGGTGGTTGTGAAGCCGCGGCAGCGACTAAGTTTACCCCATCACGACGAATTAGGGTGGCGTCCTCCTTTCCGCGAGTCATTGTTCCCTCCTGCCGTATTTCCCTCTGCGCTCCTCTCCTTCCGTTCACCGCGGCTCGCGTGAGAGACATAATCGACAATGGACGAATGTGCCGATAAATCGTACGCCGTTGGGAATTAAGAATCGTTTAATACCGTGCGATTAACGTCGATCACCGAGACGGCGAAGCGCGTTATTTACGCGGCGGAGGCGTTCTCGCTGGCTGAAATAAGTGTCGGTTCGTTTCGGCGGCCGGCATCACATGCACGGCTGGCGAACATTCCGCAACAATTCGCGCCGTTATCGCGCCATTACCGGCCGGCCGGACGCACACGGTAGGCGGCCGATAAGCCCCTATCGCCATGGATCGTGCGAACTATGATCGTGCGAACTATATCTCGAGTTAAGATACGCCACACAGCCGTTTTAATACGGACTGTCGATAGCCGCTCGCGCTATTAATGACACGCCCTCCTATAATTACCCAAGACGCGATGGGCCCGCTCCGACGGACTTTGCATAAATTTACCTGGAACGCCGTCGAGGGCTATCCCCACCTCCCTCACCCCCTTCCGCTCTGTACACGCGAATACATTAGGCAAACGAGACCCGGGCGGCTCGTTATCGATATCCCTTATCGTCTCGATTTTTTTGCCGCGACGCTGCCCGCGATTGTTGTTAACATTCGCGATGATTCGCGATGATTCGCGAGATCGCCACTTTTGCGGCTCGTTCAAAAACGAACGAGTGGGAGAAGGGAAACAAGAGAAACGTCTTTCGGGCGCGTCACCTCTACGATTGTCGAGTGACAAAAGTTCGACACGAAAAGAAAATCTCAGTACGTGCGACTGAATAGAAACCAGATGAAAATTCGACGACGTGAAGTGATATCCTTCTGTTGTCGCAAACGAAAACGTGTGTCTAAGCATTTTCAGTTGTAAACCAAGAATAAGGCAAATAAGAGCCTATCGGCAAATAATTGCCGATCTTAACGGCGTAAATCACAATTTAATAAAAGCTTATGATCCATTTATTTAAGTATAAAAATTCAGACGTTTCGGTCCCTCTTCAGTGATAAATAAATGGATCACAAGCTTTTATTAAATCGTAATTTTCGCCGTTAAGATCAGCAGTCGGCTCTTATTTGCCTTATTCTTTGTTTGCTTTGATAAAGTCTCAAGAGCCCGTAACTTCTGATTTATTTTCAGTTATACTTTAATAAACAAAATAGTTCTCTTGACTGTAATATATAGCAAACATTTTTCTGTGTGATTATAATTGCAAGTGCTAAATTTCTCAGTATCTACGACATCGAGTTTTCCCCATTCTTACACACATGACAGAAAATGTAGATACACTAATGGAATGATTTTTCCTGTATGGGCTACTAAGGTAATGTCTCAATGCGTTAGCGAAGCGCAGAGAATCAATCCTCGCGACCGGGTTCGCCTACGACGTGACACGCGTCGATCGACGCGTTGCATAAGTGCATAAGTCCATCCGGACGGAGAGATCGGGAACGTACATCTGGGTTACACGCGATTTACGACGGCAGGCAGCGAGATCTCGCGACGATTTATTTTCACTTAATCCGCTTCTCTCTCCCTTACTCTCTCTCTCTCTCTCTCTCTCTCTCTCTCTCTCTCTCTCTCTCTCTTCCCTCTCGCGAGAAGAGAGCTCTCGGCTTTCGTTTCGTCATTCCGAAACGTCGTCGTCTCACTGGCAATAGGCGCGCCTAGACATTCGAGAGCAATAATCGATGGTAACCGCTCCATCAATGACAAGGGAGGTCCGACTAATTACTAGGAAGACAGATGCGCGCCTTCGGAATCGCCCGTTACATAAAGCTCCCTGAGAAATATCCGCGTATTTATTCGTCGACGGGATTATGTACACAAGAATCACCACGGCCGAGGTTACCGGGTGGCCGCAAAAGAAAAACGATTCGCGCTTCTCTTCCACGGAAGAGAAGTGACTCACGCGAGAAAGTATTTTAATCGACTCTTCTCTCTCTCTCTCTTTGTTTCTCTTTCACTCTCCTGTCATAGTTCCGAATAAAACTTGAAAAGTGCAACGGAGAATTCACATAGCTCACGCGTGGGAACGTTCAATATAGGTATCGCTAGCAAATGTCGCGACTGATCTATCGTTACGGTATACCCGAGTCGAAATTTCGCTTCTACATTGATCCTGCAAGTTCGTTCGAACATGCGGAACCAATGGAGAATTTAGAGACATGCTGTACAGACAATATCGTCCCAACTCGATGCTGCAAATGTCTGCTGACTGTCGTTTTCTTTATACTGAGTCTTCAGGGAAGATACACGGAGAGAACTTTACAGTAAAAATTACTATTAGAATTTTTTCACCGAGGAATAGGTCGACATTCTGCAGGAATTAATTACACTTTCATATGTACTATTTATACTTCATAAATTGAAATATTCTGTTAAACATCTCTTGGCTATGTCTATCCCTCTGCACTACTATAAACATAGTAAAATGGAAAAGAATCTATATGGAAAGAAATTATAATGTTCTCTCTGTGTATTTTACTTCCTCTGCAATGTCAAATATTCAATTGATATCAAATACTTCATATGGATAAATAATGTGTGGGATTTAAAAAATTAACAAAACATTTTACTTTCTCATGATCTTTTTATTATTTTTTTTATTGGCTTTTTTATTGGAAATTTTGATACGATTTGAGGATTCGGGAAAAGTGAAAAAGCTATTGTCCTTACAAGGACAGTTGTGTGTCCAATAATGTTTCAATGCAATGGAAATCTAAATTTGGATTCGATAATAATGGAAAACAAAAGCAAAAGAAGATTTTTATGTTGGTAGATGTCAGCAAGACTCGCGAAACAAGAAGCATTATTAGACGCAAAAATCAATATTTGTAAAACTTACACTATATTCTAAAGCCGATTCATAGCTATAAATTATTGACGATATTCTAATGAAAACAGAAAATCACAGATTTGTATTCAGGGACCGTTGCTGACTTGGTTGCTCAGATCAATATATCTGTTTGTGTGACAAGTACGACGAGTGATAAGAGATTCATGAAGCTATAATTATTTATCAGACGGTGAACTACAAATGCCGGCCTAAATTTCGACTCGAGGTATCTCCGTATTCTTAGTAAGTTCATCTCAAATGTGCGTCAAGATCGGGGACGTAATAAATAATTCGCACACCTGGAAATTGCTGCTCGCGTCCTCCATCCCGGTCTCCCGATTCAGCATTGTGGCTCCCAACTTGGCTTCCAAAACTCCGTCGTAGCACCGGCACTAACATTGACACAGACACTTGATTCGTAGACACGATTCAGCCGTAGAGAAACGTGTGTTAATTAACGCGACCAAATATAACGCCGCAATGAAATATTCCAACATGGAGAAAAATAATTTACTGGCCCAGCAAATTTTCTGCTGGTCTAGCAAAATCTTTTCGTTATTATATAGACAACAAAAAGGTTTACTAATCACTATTTGCTGGATATAATTTTGATTGAATTTAAGAACCATGATGGATTTATATAAACAGTTGCAGTTTTGCTTCATAAAATAAATTTGCTAAGGATACATTATTTTTCATCAATAGCAAATTAACATGATTCTTAGAATAAATACACTCAACAAATTTTTTCTATCTTGACAACGAAACTATTTCTACTTTGATAATGAATAATTTGTAAAATTAATTATGTTAACTAAATTTTTTGCTGTCACTACGAATATGTAGTAGCAACGATGATTTTGCTAAAAGAGCAAAATTATTTTTTCCCGTGAACACGGAGAAAAATAATTTGCTGGGCCAGCAAATTTTCTACTAATCTAGCAAAATCTATTCATTATTATTTGGACAGCAAAAAGATTTGCTAAGAGTACTAATCACTATTTACTAAACATAATTTGCTGAATCTACAAATTATTTTGCTATAAGGACCATTATGGATTTATATAAGCAGTTGCAGTTTTGCTCCGATAGCAAATAAATTTGCTAAAGATACATTATTTTGCATCAATAGCAAGTTAACATGATAGAACAAATACACTCGACAAATTTTTTCTATCCTGGCAACGAAACTACTTCTACTTTGATAACGAATAATTTGTAAAATTAATTATGTCAAATAAATTTTTTTGCTGTCACTGAATATGCAGTAGCAACGGCGATTTTGCTAAAAGAGCAAAATTAATTTTCTGCATGAAGGTCCGAGAAAATATTTTATTCGCCCGACAAGAATTGCGTGTACTCGACACACTACTGCACGCACTCCGCGTCGCGGGATGTGTGTGCCGCTCGTCGGCTCGGAACATTATGACTCGGTCACGGACACGTACGCGTGATACCGAAACAATCGGCAAGAAGGGCAAAAACATTCGCCGCCATTCGGTAATTGTCGCCCGCCGATCAATGACGCGTATACGGTCGCGACGCCCGAGAGCGACCACAACAATAAACACCTCTAAAACATTACGCGAAGCCCCCCCTTGAATCTGTTGACACCTTCTTTCACTTGTGTCTGGGCCGTGGTTATTTTCTCTCTGCTGAATTCAAATCTCGGACGAAAAAAAAAGTTTGCTAATATATGGACAACTAAAAATATTAACTGCAGGAACAAATTTTCTTGCTTTCATAGTAAAAGTTATTTATTTGTAATAACTAAAAGATCTGCTAATATATATATTATCAAATCTTTTAACTATCACAACTAAATAACTTTTACTATGAAAGCAAGAAAATTTGCTCCTGTAGTTAATATTTTTAGTTGTCCATGTATTAGCAAATCTTTTTCCGTGCAGTATATATCTCTGTGTGCGTACGGAGCTGCCACGTGCATGGAGAAATACATTCAGGTAAATTGTATTTTATTACTTCAGCATATATAGTGAGTGTAGAAAGTATTCGTACACAAGAAATTGTCTTGAAGAAAGCTTTATTTAAAAATAAGCTTTACTTAATAATTTATTAACAGTAAACAAGTGATATATTTCTCAAAATTATGTTAATAAATTGTTAAAACTTATTTTCTACAAATAAGGTTTTTTTTCAAAACTCTCTGATGTACTTTTTGCACTCACTGTACATGCTAGCTTACAATCGTGCCTTAACACCATCTTTTTTATTTCTTTATTAGATACCTGCTATTCTTTTATTACAATATATAACTGTGTTTGTTGCATATATGTTTTTAGAAATAACTTTGTACTTTATTATTATTCATTTTAACAGTAATAACGTTATACTTGTTATACACTTATTCTTTTTTATAATATATCACTGCGTTATATATTGTTACTGATTTGTTAGATTCACTTGGCGCAAATTTCTTGATATCATTATTTTTATAATATTATCTATACATAAATTTTGTACAGAGCGCGTATACTTGCCGTCTATTTTACTTTCTTTATAAAGAAAATAACTTTTGTACCGTATTTTAAGATTGCTATCAAGAAAATATTCTTTACTGGATATAACCATTATTTAAGAGAGAAAAGTAAACTGAGTAATCACTTATCAGTAGAATATTTTTCTGTGTGTGTGTGTGTGCGTACCTTTACCTTGACTGTCCTTTCTCTATTCCCACATTATACTTTATCAATAGTTCGCTCATCCTCTCCTCCCACTCTTCGATATACTGCTTATTGGTAGTCACATAAACCTTGGCCGCTGACGTGACTGAGAACTTAATGAAATGAGACATGCACAAGCGGGATCGAAAAAGCGACTTTCTCACGAGTCTTCGCATGCGTACCGTGACCGTGCACTACGACGTTTCCTTCGCACATAATTACATCCTCAGGGCCGAGCCGAAACCTCGCGAATGTTTTCGGATTGCGGAAGATTCATCTTTCGCCCTTCATTTCCCCCGAGATATTCTCGCCGCGATAATAATCCCTACGCGAAACGAGAGATCCGACGATAAAGGATCTCTCGCGCGAGCGAGAGCCTCGCTCCCGAAGGGAGCGTCTCCCGACGCGTGTCCTCCCCGCGACGCGATCGATATCATCGATCCTGAGACCCGACCGGCGTCTCGCTTCGCTCGAAAACACGAAAATTCTCCCCCTCGACCGCGACGTTCGCCTCTCGGCTGACGTTGTATCGTTGTACTTGCACCGCGTCGAGTCACCACCGATGACTCAATCATCCGATCCGATCGCCGACCGAGCCCGATAAGACGGACTCGTGTCTGATCCACCTATAATTGTTACATTTTGATTCGCAGGTGCACGTGAGGGTGTTGGACAAGAACGACGTGGCCCCCACGTGGGACACGGGTCCGTGGAAATTCAATATCTCCGAGGAGGCGCCACCCAACACCGTGGTCACCGTGCTCAAGGCCCACGATCCGGACACCATAGGCACTCTAACCTACACCCTGGTGCCGAATTATCGTCCCGAGTCGAACGGCAGGCTCGAGTCCGTGGACGACGACTACGGCACGGAGAGTCAATTCAAGCTCAATCCGACCACCGGCCAGTTGAGCCTCGGCGAAGCCTTGGACAGAGAAACTAAGGAGAAATACCTGCTGAAGGTACGCGCCGACGATGGACTGCAGCACAGAGACATCGTGCTTACCATACAGGTGAGTGCAATGATATGCCATCAAGGAGAGTGTGATCATGTTAATTGGACGATTATCATTTTATGAAGAAAATTTTGTAGTAAACATCTTTATGGAATTTTGTAACCCAGGAATAGATCGACATTGCGCAGCAATTGGCTGTGCTTTCGTTCTACCCCGAAATCGAAATTTTGGCCCTATGTTAAACCTTGAATTCTACAACGCAGTAGAAGCTAAGTTAGCAAGGTTTTAATTCTAATGATACAATTTACTTCTATTTTGACCCTGATGATATCTCAAAATTTATCTTTTCATTTTTTTTAGCGTTAAAATAGGTTGTGTTATAGTAGGATGTTAATAATAAGACTGAAAGTAGAGTTAAAATTTCGACTCGAAGTTAAAAAGAATCAAAAGAGGTTGATGTTGGTTTCAGAGTATTAAAATAGGTGTAAAATGGAAAAGTAAGGTTGAAAGTAGAATCAAGATTTCGACTCGGGATACGTGCTGTTCATATTTTAGGAAGTGTACTGTCTAAATTTCTTGGAATGAAATTCCACTCGAGAGGTAGAGTGACTACCAAGTCACTCGAACGGTTTTTCTCTCACATGCAGAGTGAATTCTCCACTCTGAATCGCCGAGTGAATATCGAAACTGAAGAGTGAATCTGATGTGTCGTCAGAGGAACGTATTCAATCGATTGGTATATTCTCTCGCATGGAGTCAGAATCCGGTCTAAGCTTGAGTGAAACATCCACACTTGCGATTTCAAGTAACAGTATTTTCACTATCGCGCTTTAAGCAAGAATATTGCCACTTTTCACTCGTGAGATTCCATCATAAGGAATTTAGAGAGTAATTGAGTTACCAATACTTTGTAACCACACCAATTTGGACTTTATTTTACCACTTTTGGTCATTAACGCTATTGAACTGTCGCAGCAACGAATTACTTCTGTAGCGCGCTGTTCTCTCTCGCTTCTTTGGATAATCAATAAATAATAAATTAGCGACATGTATATACGGTTGGAAAGAATAGTTACATCGCGTGAACTGTTTTGTCGGTTAATAACGACGTAGATGTTGCGTGTGAAGTGTGACACTTCAAGTGTCCTCTTTTATCGTCCGTCGTAATCGCCTCGCTCTCATCTTAGATCTGTCTCCGTGTTCTCCGTGCGCGTTCCGCGTTGAGTAAAAATTTAGAAAGCTCCGAAACACACATCTTGCGATGCACTTTTGCGCGAAGTAAAAATCGTTATGTCGCGGGGATGATTGTAATTAGCGAGGAGAAATTAGCCGATGCCATTTGCCGACGCGACCGAATTCCGCCACGAACGCCGATTATTATTTAACCGCGAGGAATCGCCGATATGAAGCAATAGGTTACAGTTATAGTAGGAAGTCGTCGGCGACCTTTCGGCATGAGGACGTGTCTAATGCATTATCGACTTGACCCCGCGCATTGAGCATTCCGACGAGCCAGGAACAATCGGCCGCTCTCTATCTCCGTCCTGACGATCGCTCGCCTGCCTTTCCTCGCAAAGTCTGCAAATGCCATTTTCGATATTTCGCCACGCAGCAGAGAAAGAGAGAAAAAGATTCTTTCGCATCACGTCCCAGTTACGCTAGTTTTATGTCGCTCGAAACTCCAGCCGGCGGCTAACTCCGCACTCAGTTATTGCGAAATGCCGTCGCGGCTGATTGTTATTCAAATTGCAGCTTACGTTCAAAACAAATCAAACAATCGTTCGCGAGAAATTGCTGAAACATTATGTTCAAGTACCAAATACCACGCGCGGAAAGAAATATTTGCTTGATTAACGTGAACGTTCAATTTTAATGGAACGAAGTAACGCATTTTGATTAAGGGACACAGAATTTTTTATTTTTGTGGCTCAAATCTGGTTCTAAGAACTGAAAATTTTATTTCACCGGATGAAAATCAATGAGAAAGAAGACGGAACAGTGAAGTGGGAATGTTTTCACCGAAAATCAATGAACCTTCGATGGCCTTTTACTGATTTAAGCTGAAACATTTCTACTAATACACTTAGGGGCTGAGCACAATAAAAGGAATAAGGAACAGGGAACAGAGAATAAGGAATACTGAAAACAAGAAATAACGCTATTCCTCTGTTCCTCTATTCTGCGTTGATGAATTAGGTTTCATGTTTTAATATTGAACTACTCCCTATTCTCTGTTGCCTGTTCTCTATTCTCGATTCCCTATTCCTTATTCCTTTTACTGTGCTCAGCCCCTTAGAGAGCGGGTCTTCAAGAATATTCCAAACTAAATCGACATCGAAGTCGAAATACCCACGTGTCCGTTAAAGGGGCGTCTACATTGGAAGTAAATAGTAAGAAGTAGGAAGTAAGAGTAAGAAATTGACTAACCACAGTCGAATGTGAGAAGAATAATCAACTATGATTGGTCAATTTCCTATTCTTACTTCCTACTTCTTCCTGCTTACTTCCAATGTAAACGCCCCTTAAGTCCCGATCCACAATAGGTGTAGTAAGCTTCAAGCCTTAAGAAATTAACCAATCACAGTCAAATTTGAGGAGAATAATCGATTGTGATTGGTCAATTTCTTAAGGCTTAAAGCTCACCACACCTATTGTGGCTCGGGACTAATACTCCTAATTCTAAGCACGCCATGGCGAAACGGAATCGCGCACGTCGTGAGTATCGCGCGTCCCGCCTTACAATTCATTACGCGGTCCCGCCGAGACGATTCGCGACGATAAAAAACGCGAAGCCGGGTCCCAGGACAGGCCGTTTAACGAAGGCCCGCGGAGAGGGCCCGGTCCGGTGGCCCGGGTCGTGCCTTTCGGAGACAATCGCAAAAATGATCCTTATGACGTGTAATGGCCGGAATTCTCTTAAGGGTCTCGCTTCGACTGCCTCTCGCTCACTCGTCCGCTGTTCTATCGCGAGCCTCTCTTTCGCGAGGGCAAGGAGAGGAATGCCAGAGCCGATCATAGCTCGGCGGTTTCGGGGCCCCGTGAAAGAGGGGCCGCTATTGCCCGACAGTTGCGGAATCTGCCCCTTCTGGCCTCTTATATCTGGTCCTCTTGTCCTGTCCGCTCCCTCTCTCCTCTCTCTCTACGCTATTTCGCGCTCCTCTCGCTAACCTCAGGCGAGCGACTCCCTCTCCCGCTCTTCCTCTGCCTCTCGAGCGATCTCCACGGATCCCTTCGGGGAGAATCTCTTTTTCATCTCCTTCTTCGATTCCTCTCCTCGATTCTTATCCTCGTCGCGCCGTTCCCCTTTGAAGGAGAATAAGGATAAGACACGTGGCGTACCGGCGCGCTGTCGCTACCCAGAATAACACGCTTCCACACTTGAAGAGTACTCTGTTTCTCTCTTTCTCTCTCCCCCTCTCTCTCTCTCTCTCTCTCTCTCTCCTCGCGTAGAGTCATTTTGAAGGAGCACCTCGCTTCGAGGTGTACCGAGTCTCTGTCCTTGGAATTCCTCGCGAGATTCCCATATCGCGCTCATCCCGTCGGATTTACGCGATACCACCGATACCACGGCGACGCTCGCGACGGCGCCTAGCGTCGTGCACGAAGGAATCTCACCCGGCGCCTCCGACTTAAGGGACATCTACATTGGAAGTAAATAGCAAGAAGTAGGAAGCAAGAGTAAGAAATTGACCAACCACAGTCGAATGTGAGAAGAATAATCAACTATGATTGGTCAATTTCTTATTCTTACTTCCTACTTCTTACTGCTTACTTCCAATGTAGACGTCCCTTTACTCACCCAGCACTCCCTTGTTTCCGGCTTTACCGTTATGGCATTATCGCAGGACACCCCGTATAGCCGAGTATGATCAGCGGCGCGAGCGCGCTTCTGCCGCTCTTGGTTCTCTCGCTCGCGACATGTCTCGCTCGCGGAATCTGGGCCCCAACCGTTCTTCAGCCACCCCGGCCCCCGCGCGGGTCCCCCCGTCCCCTTCGTCCCTCGTGCGGGCTCAAAGCGTCTGTCTCCTTCTTTCTCTTGCCTCGACCTCCTCCACCCCCTCGTCAGCGATTCTTTTTCTTCGTCTCCTCCTTTTCGCTGGCCCCTCGTCATCCGCCGCCGTCTCGGGACACCGTCGCTTTTTGCAAACGTCTCCGGAGTCCTCCTTAATCAAACCGTGCCCACCTTTGCCGCTTGTACTCCGGTACCGCGCCGCGATCGCTCGCCGATCTTGGAAACGCTCGAATTAAGGGGGGACGCTGCAGTAACGGATAGCGAAAAACACGGGTATCTTGACAATTTTATTTCACGAAGACGGCCGTGGAAGTCATTTATCTGTATTCATACTATTATCAAATGACATTTAGCCAACAAGTTGTGTAAATTTCACTAGAAAAAAATAGCAATCATCTTATGCCGGCTTCGGTTGACTTAAACCGGCTGATAATTCCAACAGAATTGGCCGATCACACTTTTCGTTGGTCAGAATCACTGACAGATGCGATTAGCCAATCACACATTAATCGCGGTTAATCGCAGGTGAGAGATGTCGTGAAATTTCTTTTCGAATGACGACAACGATGATCCAGTAATCCTCAGTAATCTGAAGCCAAAGAAGGAAAACCTTTCGAATATATTTTCAGTAAAGCGTAAGGGATTTTTCCAAATTTTTTTACCCGTTTGTAATTGTGGTGGTCCTCATTTAGAACTTCGGTGAAGACGCGATCGTGCAGTTCGGTGTGCCGCTTCTCTCTGGCATCGAGCTGCCAGTATCGTCAACAGACATTTCCGATCCTTTGGCCGTCGAACCACGGCCGTTCAGTTTAACAAACGATGAGAGGAGATAATATGCAAAGCCGCTATCACGATGTCTTGTTTCGGGTCGATTTACTGAGAGATAAATTAAATTAAATTGGTCCCGGCGCGATAGTGACCGCGCGCGCTCATCAGAAAAGAAGGCCGCTGCGCGGGAATAATATAATTTACATACTTCTTTCTTTCTCTCTCTCTCTCTCTCTCTCTCTCTCTCTCTCTCTCTCTCTCTCTCTCTCTCTCTCTCTCTTGCCGTACGTGTGCGTACGTGTGATCGTGCGTGCGAGTGTGACGTCATCGTATCATACGCTGTTAAATTATCGCGCGTCCGTCTTTCGGGAACGGCGTGACACGGCGACGGCGTTAGAGAGCGGCTGCTGCTCATTTCGATTTGACAAACGCGCAGAAAATGCAAATCCCTTCTCCCCTCCCTCCCTCCCATGGAAATGTCAATCCGCCCTGCTCGTTCAGATTCGCGCGACGAAACTCTCGGACGATAAAAAGGAAGACAGACAGCTCCGGGAATTGAGGCATCCGAATCGTTAATCGCCGTGTTAATCGCCTCGTTGCTGTTGTAAGAGAGAAAGAGAGAGAGAAAAAAAGAAGAGGAGAGAGACAAATGCATGGAAGAAACGTGGAGACACGTAACAAAAATCCTGTTTAGCGCTGTTTATTATTCGCTCTCCTCGAGAGCGAGAGAGAGACAGAGAGAGAGAGACGGACAGACAGACAGACAGACAGAGAGAGAGAAGAAAGAGAGTCCTTTTAATCCTGCGCGTCCTGCGTTTTATCGTCGCGCCGATCGATCACAATGAGCGCATTGTTACATGGATAAATAGCCCGCGAGGTCTGAGAATATTTTCTCGTGCTGTGGGACTACTCGAGAGAGAGAGAGAGAGAGAGAGAGAGAGAGAGAGAAGGGGCAGAGAACGAGTACAATAATTCGAAGGCGAATGAGGCGAGCGAGCGGCGCGAATATTTCCGGTGGCGGCGTGTTTATCCAAGAATGACGTCGAGTGCGTGGATTCGAGCCACCGGGCGATTTTATTCGCCGAGTGTTTATTTTAAGATCGCACGTACGGGTTTCCGGGTCTATTAAGAGGCGCGCATGTACGCTCCTCGACACGACCGTAAATCTTTTCTACGCTCCCGCGCGAGGGACGGAGGGACGAAGGGCGCGGACGTTCGAAATGAAAGCAACTCACCTCGAGACTGTTCCTTTGAGACGTGCTTCTAAAGACGGGAGAAATGTTCCCGTTCTCAGAGAGGAAATTCGTGGCGCGTAGACGGACGTTTCGAAACATTCCGACTTTTACGCGCGCGCGTAACGAAAATTTCAGTTCGTGTACGGAAAGAAAAGAGGTTGAATTGCCAACGGACGAAGTGGCTTTTAAGTTTAAGTTTAAGGTAGAAATTTCCTGCAGGATCCTTTCTGTGCTTATGAGAAATATCGCAATCATTCCAGGTCACCGATACCAACGACAACGCGCCAACTTTCCAGAGCACGGCCTACTCGTTCGATGTCCCGGAGAACGTGCCGAGGGGTAGCCGCATCGGAGAGGTCGTTGCGACTGACGCCGATGCTGAAGGGCCCAACAGCCAATTGAGCTACGTGCTGATCTCCGACTGGGCGAACGACGTGTTCTCGTTGAACCCCAACACCGGCGTGTTCACGCTCACCGCGAGCCTCGACTATGAGCAGGTATGACTATGTAGCTCGAAACATGAATCAGAAAGCAACAATATTTCATAGTTTACTTTACTTAATTTTCACTTAACAAAATGAAAATTGAATGAAGGGTATACCAACATTCTGGCGCGGCTCTTTCTCTCTTTCTCTCTCTTTCTCCCTCTCTGTCCAAAGTCTATATATATCAAATGGAATGTCTGTCTATCTTATATGTTTCCTATAAACTCCTAAACTCTTTGATCGATCTGGATTAAATTTTGCATAGTTACTCTATAGGACTCTGCGGAAAATATAGGTTACCATGAAACTTGGATACTCCAACCCTTCCCTCTAATTTCATCACCTTAACATTTTTTAATAATTTATATTTAGTGGTAATTTATGTTTTGATTTGTGTTTTATTTTGCCGTTTCAACTGAGAACGTTCATTCATTTCTATTCATTTGTTCATAAACGCGAGTAATCCATTTAACACAAAGGAAGAAAGAAGAAAATAAGAACAATAATAACAAGCATGAAGTAGAACAATGGCACTTCATACTGATTTCTGCATGCGCTTGATTTTATTTTCATTTTATTAGATTTTGTCAGTCATTCTTATACACATTCGTGCTCGGTGAGCTTGAAGTCGTACGTGTACACGTGCCGTCAGAGGAATGCCCGTGCCATAAAGGGAAGTGCCAGAGTTCACGACGAGGGTGAACAGTCTGTGAGACGAGAGTGCCGAAGTTCCGTTTAGATAAAGTCGGAACTATAACAGACGTACACGCGTATCCGCTAAAACGTGTCGGACCAAGCCCGGGGCAGCGATTACAACCACGAACACGCCTCTCCACATTCAAGCCCGCGCACACCTATTATACCAGCCGCGCAGGCCAACGCTAGAATTTAGGGTTTAACGCTAGGAACACAGAGTCGGACAGATCGATGAACAGACAGTCTTTAATGGCGGTCCGCTGCTGCATTTCGGAGACAAGCCATACTTAGACTCTCGACCGCGTACACTTTACGGACTGATGCAGTAGCGTAAAACGTGAACGCGATAACTCGAAACGGTCCCCTTTAAGCGAGGCAGACGAGAGAGTGTAGAGCGAGCGATAGCTTTCCGAAGTGATGCGAAGTGTCGAACAACACATTTTCGTCGGGTAATTTCGAATGAAAAATAAAGTTGAAAATTAAATAAAAATGAATGAAGAGTTTAAATTAAAAATATGAAATCCGGATTAAGATTGCAAAATAACATTAGAAATTAAGCATCAAGGATGACCGCGAGGATTCCGAAAACTACGTTTGCCGTCTGTTTAAATAAAGGACAAACGATTTCCGATAGTTAGATTTGCGATTGCACGCGTGATTAATTACGTGCTCTCCGAGGACTTGCGCGTAGATTGAACGTCAGCTTCGCGTTGTATTTTATTATTAACGTGGTCAGGTTGAATTGTTCACCTCGTTCTACGTGAAGTCTCCGGCTGCGATATTAACATTTTATCGCGATAATAATAACAAATATCGACGAGCGTTTGCCACGCTTAAGGCCATCGCACACAAAATTCCGTAAGAACTTAAATCGTAAGCGTAAGGAAATCGACCAATCCCAATCGAGTATTCGGCTCTTCGTAATAATGGAGAGGTTACGAAGAGCCGAGTGCTTGATTAGAATTGGTCGATTTCTTTACGTTTACGTTTTAAGTTCTTACGGAATTTTGTGTGTGATGGCCTTTACTGGCTACGCCACTGTTTTACGCTCTCTTACGACACGCATGTGAGAGCACGGCGGGGGAGCGTGTTAGTCGCGGCTCCTATCGAGAGGGACTAGAAAGAGTAGCGAGGGGAGACGCGAGAGTGAGGAACACAGGATAAGGGTAGCTTATAGAACCCTTCATCAACGTAATGCCCCGCCAGATACACGTTCCGGGCAACGTCATTACGGGGCCATGAAACGCGTCGTACGCGTGTATGCGAAAGCGCGCATCGGAAACAAAGAAATAGCACGGTGCCGCGCCGAAACTGACATTTTAGTCCTTGCAAAGCGGTTAAGTGCGGGTCTTAAAGGGACCTGTTACCGGACGATTTATAACAGGGGCGAACGTTAATCCTCGCGCAGTTTCGGCGCACCGAATGTGCGGCTCTGTGTTCCAGGAGAGAATCTCGCCTCTGCGTCCACCTATTCGTACGTTCTTCTTCTTTCGTTTTCTTCCCCTGAAAATTAGTCCGGTTTTTAACGGAACCATAAAACCAATCGCTGCAAGCCCTCGCGTCACGCTTCGAAAACAAATCCCGCCTGCCGAGAGGTCGAAATGCACGTATAACTTCGTCGAGGAAAACTCGATTTCAAGGTGGTCGGGACTAATGTATCCCGAGAAGATAGAGTCTAGCTATTCCTTCCTTGAGTACTTCTGTCTACTGGTCAAGAGTGTCTTCTCATAAAGTTGTCGCGACTCGAGGGAAGTTTATGTAAGAATCACGCTCAGCATTCCGAGATTTAAGGGTGACCGATGCACTTTCTCGTACACCAGGTGCAGCACTACATCCTGGTCGTGCAAGCCACGGACGGCGGCGTGCCGGCGCTGTCATCCACGGTGACGGTGTACTGCAACGTCGTCGATCTGAACGACAACGCGCCCATCTTCGAGGCCGGCCCACACGCCGCCGACATCGTGGAGAACACGACCGTCGGCAGCCCGATACTCACCGTGACCGCTCAAGATCTGGACTCTGGTGACAATGGCAGAGTCGTCTACGCCGTGATCGGCGGCGACGACGACGGGGACTTCGGCATGGCGGCCAATGGCACTCTCTTCACGCGGCAACCGCTGGACCGTGAACGCAAGCCTCTCTACAACCTGGTGTTGAGCGCCACTGACAGCCCGTTGCCGCCCGCTCGTCCGCTCTCCTCCACGGTGCAGGTGAGTCTTGAATATTTCAGAAACCTTCTGATGACGAAGTTTCGAGCTTGTGAGAGAAGGAAATCCTGATTTCCGCCTCCATTCGCTACTGTAATCGTAGACTTACACACAACAACGACGGGAGGAACAACTCTGCACATAGAAAAGTGCACATTGCATTCAAATAAATGGTACTTGTTTTAAGCATTGGGTTGTGTAATGAGAAATGTTCGGATTCTACAGGTGAAAGGAAGGAAAGTAAATTGAGTAACGGCTTTTCTTAGCATCAGAATGATGTTTTTCTATGTATTTCCGCCATTCATTTACAAGTAAACCTTTTCTTTTAAGGTTTCTTTTTAATTTGACACAAATGCAAAAGTACAAAAAATGTTTAGGTCATACTTTTTAATTTTGGTCAACTTTGAGTTTCACGGACAGTTTATAGCTTTTTAATGTTCTTACTCCTATCATCAACAAGTGCAACAAAAATGCATAAAAAATAAAATTGAATACAAGATATATAAAATTGAATAACAAGCATTTTTAGTTTGATGATTATGAACATGAAGTCAAATGTGTAAAATTATTTATATAAATAATAAAATGTTTATACAAAACATGTACAAAGTTAAAAAAAATTATTTATACAAATAATTTCTCGGTTTGGCCAAGATTCGAATCATTTTTTATTAATTTAGCATAGATTTGAAATATTTCGGTTAGAATCTCGACTAAAGAAATTTAGAATAGTTCGTGTCTTAGCTATGCCGATTTTGTTACAATTTTAATTAAAATTGCTGGATTTCGGTTTAGCCGAAATTCAGACCATTTTTTATTAATTTAGCATAGATTTGAAATATTTCGGTTGGAATCTCGACTAAAGAAATTTAGAATGGTTCGTGTCTTAGCTATGCCAATTTTGTTAAAATTTTAATTAAAATTGTCGAATTTTCTCAGTTTGGCCGAGATTCGAATCATTTTTAACTAATTTAATACAGATTTGAAATATTTCGGTTGGAATCTCGGCTAAAGAAATTTAGAATGGTTCGTATCTCAGCTATGCCGATTTTGTTAAAATTATTTAATTACATCTTGTATTCAATTTTATTTCTTGCATTTTTATTGTATTTGTTGGTAATAGGAATGAGAACATTAAAAAGCTATAAACTGTCTGTGAAACTCAAAGTCATCCAAAATGAGAAAATATGATCTAAATATTTTTTGTACTTCTACACTTGTGCCAAATTAGAAAGAAATCGGAGTGTATCTTTTAGATAAGTTCACTTAGACGAACTGAATTTTTCCGTGTAAAAAATGAAAATCGTGCGACTGCGCTCGTATTGTCATTGGGGGAAATTGACCTTTTGATACAGTTACAGTCGGGAAGCAAAAGTTTCGAAGTACCTATTTTATTACTGGCATGATCATTTTTAATTAGTCTTCGTTCAGATTTACTTTGCGTGGAAATATTCCTTTTGACTTTTAGTCATTTTGATTTTTCAATTTCACACTTCGAGAACGCAACTTAGTCCTTGATTCACTCCGTGAAAATTCCGTTTGATACTTGCAAATTTATCAGCTCTTTACTTTGCGGTAAGGAAGTTTCGGAATTCGTTCAGACTCGCGATAGAATTTCCGGCGCGGATCGGAAGTCGACGCGAGGTCGGGCAAAGGCTTCGGTGGTGAGAGCATCGAGCCGGTGTCGATGACAGCTGCTCATCCTACCGAATTCTGAAGCAACCACGTTGTTACCTACCACCCCTCGTACGACAGGTGACGGTGGTGTTGTTGGACGTAAATGACATGTCGCCGGAGTTCATATCGCCTACAAGGATATCGATAATCGAGAACGCGCCGAGCAACACGGTGGTGATGTCAATCAAGGCCGTCGACCGGGACGAAGGTCGGAACGGATACGTCGAGTATTCGCTGGAGAACGATAGTCTGCCGTTCACGTTGGGCTCGGTGGACGGGCTGCTGCGCGTCTCCGGGCCATTGGACCGCGAACGGACGTCGAATTACACTCTGCAGGTCACCGCCAAGGATCGCGGCGAACCGCCGAGATCGTCGTCGATCACCGTCACCGTCGCGGTGCTCGACGAGAACGACAACTCGCCGGTGTTCGACCCTAGGCAATACTCCGCCACCGTAGCTGAGAACGCCAGCATCGGCGCCAGCGTCCTCCAGGTGAGATCGACACATTTTCTTCCATGTTCTTGTTAGTTTTATATTACTACATTCTATATACTTCTTGCCAACTCAATGAAGTGATTCCTCAGCCTTCTTCTTCATTTTCTATACATCACCTTCAGCTCACATCAGCTAGAAAAAGTTTCCCGTATCCTATAATCTTCCTTCGCACTTCACCCTTCTTATTTGCACAGCACCAGCCCCATCAGTCCTTGTGTCATCCCTCTTCCGTATACCTTTATTTTGCTTCCTTATCCTATTCTTTCTTATTATGGCCTTCCTATTATGACCAAATCTTTCCTCTTCATTTTTTACATCCTTTTCTTGCTCTTGTGTACGTAAGTCTTCTATTATTACTTATTATACATTTTCTCCATCGATAATTTCCTCTGCATTATCATACTAATTTAAGCCTGCCTGCATTACCTACACTATCCTAACTGCTCGTTCCTTGTGACACCGTAACCTCTATTACCAATGCACATTTTCCACCGTGAATCCGCTTTCTTACCTAACCTTGTTTCGCCTTCACTTACACACTATCTACGCACTCATTCCTACATAATTTCTCCTATCTGACCTCCTATACTTATCTCAATGCGGTAAACCATCTCATTCCACGCTCACGCATCATATTAGTCAAGCATCTCAATACACTCTCACGCCATTTAACCAAATTCTATTCTATTCTATTCTTATTTTATGAGTTTTTAATGACTTTTTCTCTGAATTATTTATGCATTCTTTTAAAATTTTTATGAATTTTGTTTTCTCTTCCAATCGGTTGAATTTTTTATATTTTGATTGATTTAAATCTGTCATGTTATTAAATATTGATTTTAGTACGATAATCGAAAAATATTAATTAAACACAATCAGGTACCTGAAGTGACATCTGTAATTGCTGTAAAAAGATTTTGTTTGCCATTCATAACTGTGCTGTTGAGTTTATCAAAATCTTTAGTCTACAGCTTAGGTCGCTATTCGTAATCGCAATTATTCGTCCCAGGTGTCGGCGATGGATCGCGATGAGGGTGCCAATGGCAGGGTGCGTTACAGCATCGCAAAGGGCGATGACAATCGGGACTTTACGATTTCTGAAGACGGCGGGGTAATCCGGGTGGCGAAGAACTTGAACTTCGAGCGCAAATCGAGGTACCATCTGACCATCCACGGCGACGACTGTGCGGCGGAAGTCGGCGAGAAGTCTCGCCATGATACCGCTCAGGTCGACATTACCGTGCTGGACATCAACGACAATGCGCCGGTCTTTCTCGATTCCCCGTATATCGCGCACGTTATGGAGAATTTGGTTCCACCGGGCGGTTTCATCATACAGGTGAACACAGATGTTGATTTATCTTTGTCTTTCCTTTTTGTTTTTTGTAATAAACTATATTTTTCGCATTATACCAAAAAGATAACTTTTAAAGACTGTAAAAGTATTATTAAAAATTCTGCCGTGTTCTTAACGAAATTTTCTATGTTTCTTGGGAAGATAAATCTTACTAACTATTCCTGCACTATCAGAAACATAGTAAAATTGAAAAGAATTTAAATGAAGAAAGAAACTATAATATTCTTTCCGTTTTCTTCATTTTCACAGTAATGTAAAATGTCCGGCTGATATTGGATATTTAATATAAATGTACAATAAAGGGCATAAATTAGCAGAACATTTTACTTTTCCATAATTTCGACAATGAGACATTTGTGTAATAATGTATATCATTTTTGTCATCTGTCCATCAAAGGTGAAGGCATACGACGCGGACACGCCGCCGTACAACGACCAGGTGCGGTACTTCCTCAAGGAGGGCGACACGGATTTATTTCGTATAAACGCGAGCACTGGCGACATATTTCTCCTTCGGCCATTGGACAGGGAGGCGATGTCCGAGTACACGCTCACTCTAGTGGCCATGGATACAGGTGAGTTAGCGTATTCATTAACACCCAATCGCAATCCGCGAAGCCGTCAAGTGAAACGGGCGCTGAGTTCACGGCATTTCGTTGGAAACGGCTGATCGCAGCGCGCGACGACGAGAATTACGAGTTCGAGAGTCGCAAAGCTAGATGATACGTCACGATAACGAGCATCTAACTCTGACTTGAGGGACTCCACTATTGCTCGTGATCATTTGAAATCAAGACACGTCGCCGAATCACGCTCGCGATCACGCTTCGCGCCGCTTCCTCACGTCCACCCTAATCGACCACCCGCCGAAATGTCATCCCGGACCGGCAGCGAGATCCGCAGCACATAGATGAGAGAGAGACGATAGACGATGTACGCGGTGGGTTTAAGTAATGAGCGGTAATATACAAATTGGATATAAATTTGTGGGTTGTTCGATGAGATTCTTTAAGCGGTGGGCAGTTCCTCCCTCTTAAGCCTTTTTTCTCCTTCCTTCCTCTTAGAAGCCGGTAGTCCTCCCTCGGTCCCTCCCCAGCCTTCACCCCCGATCTCCCTTTCTCCCCTTCCTTGCCGTCCAGCTCCCTCCCCCCTCGGTCGGTGGCTCGATGGCCCAATCGGTCCCCGGCGAGGTAGACAAGCCTGCAGAGTTATGACGCGCGATTATGATAATCGGTCTCGAATGCCTTCCTCCCTGCCTCGACGCTGCTCCGTCCTGTTCCCCCTCTCGCCGAGCCCTGGTCGGCCGTCCGTCCGTCCGTCCGTCCGTCGGGCCGACCGACCGACCGACCGCGGGCCTTATTCCACACTCCCCCTTCCCACACTTGGCGGTCCCTTCCATCTCCTCCACCTCACCCTTGCTCGCTGCTGAGACCCTGCGCGCGCGCGTTTCGGGGCCTTACTCCCACCTCGTGTCCCTTTTCGTTGGAGAAAGATAGAGGAGGAGGAGGAGGGAGAGAAAGAGAGACGTGAGTCTTTTGGGTACCCGCCCGTGCGCCCGCACATTATATTCTACTTTATTCATACAGCGCGGCTGTCACGCGCGCACGCACGCACGCACGCATGCACGAATGCATGCATGCACACACGCACGTATGCATGCATGCATGTACGCACGCACGCACGCACGCACGCACGCACGTACGCACGCATTTTCGTATCGAGGTGCGTATTTCTGTCCCGACACGCGCATCGGCGAGATGATCGCCGGACCTTATGACCTCTTCCAGAGGGGACTGACGCGGAACGGGAAGCTCTCTCTCTCTCTCTCTCTCTCTCTCTCT
>NW_022639455.1:2415891-2457590 GCF_010583005.1 Odontomachus brunneus | reverse complement strand
TCTCTCTCTCCCCTCTCTCTCTCTCCCCTCTCTCTCTCTCTCTCTTTCTCTCTCTCTCTCTCGGCGAAGAGTACGACGCGCAAGCTACTGTTTGTCTCGAACCTCTTCTTGCGATTTTTTCGCGCTGAGCGGGATAACGTTGTTGTCGTTGTTATTGTTGTTACCGTATTCCAGTCACGTGCTAGGTTTGCGTTTGCAACGCTGATCCACGTCCGACCGTGTATCCGGTACTGATGATTTCCTTGAAGACCGATATACTCGGACAGCCCGAGATCCCGTTCTCCTATTTTGCTCTTTCCCTCTCGGTGGAAATCGCGCCGGTAAAAGCAAGTGAGTAGCTTCATTACCATCATTAGGCAGTTCGCAAATTATACGATCACTCGTTATATGCAAAGTGGGCCATTTCTTCTGATCTGTGAACCCCTGGGAACGGCGTCTGCCCTGGTCCATAATATTGTGAGAGAGAGCTGCGATTGTTGCGCGCCGCGTGCTGCGTGTCCTCTCATATTTTTTTTCCCCTCTCTCTCTCTCTCTCTCTCTTGCTCTCCTCCACAGTAGGCCTTCTATTTTCCGCTCCCGCTTTTGTATCGAACGCAATTATCGCGCACGCGTTTCCACTCGTCGTTCTCCGATTTCGACCCCGCCGTTATTCGCGAAGACGGACGGATGAATCGCCGGCTTTGTGGATCGTACGTCCGCAGTTCGCGTGGAGTCACGATGATTCATCCACTCCGGAATGTGATCGTTACGGATTACCACAACACGATCGCCGACATTTTTTTCCACCTCATTGTGTTACAGTGCACGCGTTTCCGCGCGCTACAAGTGATATCCGGGAAAACGCGCGATACTTCTGATGCAGCCTGCATACAGGCTATCCGACAATACATATAAAATTCTCGCGTACGTGTAGATTAGGTGAAACAGAAAATTTCTCCGTACAAAATTGCATGCGGTTGTTTGCGAACGGTGGAGGTACTTTTTGTTCAGTTTGATCCAACTTACACGAGAGTTTTACGTGTTATATCGTCGGGCATCCTGTACGCTCCCGAGAGAGATTCGCGCGCTCTTACGGGATATTTACCTAGAACATGATAAATACGGTTTCAATCTCAGCCTTCGTGTCTCCTCTTCTGCCCCTCACTCCTCCTTATCCTCCGTTTTTCTTAGTCTTTTCCTCTCTCTCTCTCTCTCTCTCTCTTCCTTTCTCTTGCTCCTCGGGAACTCCCCGCGTGATTAAACGGCGTACGTCCAATGCAGGCTCGTGGCCCTGGGCTACGCCAACGCTCACCATGTATATGTACCCGGCTATATACCCTCCTTGTACCCGATGTATACCTGGTGCGCAATCAGAGAAATCGGGTCCCCCTCCTCCACCCTCGCTGCCGCCGGAGAGTAATGGCGCGTTTTAGGCGGCGCAATTAAGCCTCGCGAAGAGATGCTGACTTTTCCGCTAGCGCGCGCGCTGATGTCGTTATTTCTGCCACCCCGATTCGTAAATCATTTGCGGTAGCACAATAGCACCGCAGCCGTGGAACGTGTCACGTCTAAATTACACGCGTCGACTGCTCGTTACTCCGCCGTCGCCGCGCTCTCGAACTTCCGTGACTTGGAAAAGTCGCTCTCCCGCTGCAACCCCAACTTTATTTCCGACCAGGCAGCTGCCCCCCTTTGGGGCGGGCGTGAATCTTGGCTGGTTTGTCTGGAAACTCGACGGGAAATCGACCGGTCTTTCGAGTCTCGCTCATCTCGCGCATCGCTGATGCATCTCGCGAGGATCCGCGAAGATCGTCGTGGAAACGGCGTGTATTGCTCGTTAAAAGTGTGTCCCGCGTTCGGGGACACACCGAACGGCGAGCCCTAAATCACCCAGCGACTGCGAGCTAGAGCGCGCGACGCGGCTCTACGATAATATTCTGTTAAAATTATAGCCCCGGTTGAACCTTCCGTTTGGACCGATTTAAACCGTCATAAACGAGCCGCGAGGCGGGCCGTAAATTTCGCGGAATAATCGCGCCACTGACCCAACTACGGCGCGCGTTACGATTCGAGATGGCAATAAAAGCGTGACGAGCTCTAGCCGAGCTCTAGAGTGACAGCGCGACGCGGCGGTCGTTGTCTTTACGGTCCTCTTGGATCGCGACTGAAATTTCGCGGTGCGTCCGCAGGCTCGCCGCCTCTCACCGGATCGGGCATCGTCAAGATCATCGTGCTGGACGTGAACGATCACAGCCCGGAGTTCGCCAGGCAGCACTACAAGGCCACCATGCTGGAGAACATGCCCGCCGGTACGTGGGTCACCAAGCTGCACGCCACCGATAAGGACGAAGGACTCAATGCGAAGATCAGGTGGGTCCTGCGTGCAATATGCTCACACAACGAAAGAAAAAGAGTGTCTCAGAAGAGAACCGCCAAAAAAAGTGTTACTAACATTTTTGCCACTATTTGAGCGTATCATTGCAGAACAGAACATAAGATACTGTCAAACTTTTGTATAAAATATTTTTTATATACAGGGTGATCCACTTAAATCGGACACCTTAAATATTTCACTTATTTTTGATGATACGGAAAAATGATTCAGATGAAAGTGGAAGGATGTCGAGGGGGCCACATTTTGGTCACGTTGTTTTTTTTCTAGGTGGAGACGCTAAAAAGATATGAGGGTCACCTTCACTTTTTTAAATGGAATTATGATTTTTATTATGATGGAAATATGATTCCTTTATTTTGTATAAAGTGCTTAAAAAAATGTTAACATTTATATGGAAAATTTGCTTAAAAAAAATGTTAATATTTATATGAGGAAAAAGTTATTTCCATATAAGTGTTAACATTTTTTAAACATCCTGTATATTCGCTGGAAATTAAATATTCGAATTACCTCTGAGGTGTTGTTTAAAAATCAAAACTTGCAAATGAACGCACAAAAGATACTATTTTTTTGCAACATTTCTAAAGCCCATTAAAAATAGTGAAGAACACTTTCGATGATTTCCTTGCAGGAGAAAAGAAAGAAAGAATAGTCTCTAAAATAAGAAGTATCAATCGTGCGCTGAATGATGATCTTGTGAATCTGTCGAGCAGGTACAGTCTATACGGGGACAAGGTAGAGCACTTCAGTGTCGATCCCGACACGGGAGACGTATCCACCACGATGTCTTTGGACCGTGAACAGACCGCCGTGTATCATCTCACCCTGCTGGCGCAGGATTCGAGCCCGATGGAGCGTGCTACCGCCGTTAAACTGACGGTCTACGTGCAGGACGTGAACGACAACGCACCCCGCTTCTCCAGTTCTCAATATACGGCCTACGTTCCGAGTGGGATCAAACCCGGTGAGTGTGATCTAGTTTAAGTTGACTTTCAGTGAACTCCGATCAAGCTAATCAATGAATCAATGAATTCAACGATAATCGGAAAATTAATAATTTCTATCTCGACAAAATACACATAGCGGAGAGTGAGAGAAATAGCGATATGAAGTTGTCGATTAGACTAATGAGAGTTTGGTGAAAGTAACGATTAGGAGTGACGATTAGAGAGCGCTAAGTGAATTCGCTGGGGAGTAGTTCCGCTAATTGAGTTTCCGCTGACATCGAGTTTCTCTTTCTGCCATTCGTAGGTGACTTCGTGTTCGGCGCGAAAGCGGTCGACGACGACGACGGCGAGAACTCGCGGATCGTTTACCGGCTTCAGGGCAAAGACGCCGAGTGGTTCACCATCGATCTCGACAACGGCGTGGTACGCGCCACGCAGGAACTGGCCAGGAATGATCAGATTATTTATCAGCTGCAAATACAAGCGTCCGACTGCGGAGATGAACCCCAGCACGTCACCACCGACCTAGTGATACATCTGTCGGAGCGAGAATTGTTCCCCAGGTTTGAATCAAGTATCAGCACGAGGTTCACGCTACCCGAGGACGTGCCAGAAGGCACGCTGATCACCAAACTGAAAGCGACCATGCCGAAGAGCGGATCTGTCAGTAATCTGATTTACGGCATAGCTGGTGGAAACGTCGGAGATGCCTTGAAAATCTATTCTCACACCGGCGAGGTAATTGAGATCACCTTGGAGAGGTGATTTACTTAAAAAAGGATATCCTCTTCTGTGAAAAATATTTAATTAAATTTATTTGAAACATTTAAATTAACGTTCCAATTACAACATCATGTTAATATAATTGTTAATATTATTGTTAATATTGTGGACTTTTTGCTTAGGTCGTGGTGGCTTCTGGTTTCGATTACGAGACAGCTCCGTACTACGAAGCTTGGATAGAGGTGCGTGACTCTGATCTACCGGCGCTACGCAGTGTACTCCAACTGCTGGTCAACGTCACCGACGCGAATGATAACGCACCCGTCATGGAGGCGGCCATTTACAACGCAACTGTGCTGGAGAATGAGTACCCACCAGTGCCTGTCACTAAAGTATCAGCGAAGGATCGCGATTCCGGCTTGAACGGTCAGGTCACTTACCATCTAGTCAACAACTCTTTCGAATCCTTCATCATCGACAACAGCACCGGACAAATCGATACCAATGCCAAGTTGGATCGTGAAGAGGTAACAGCGATTGCTGATTAACTACATTTATATAATTAATCAGTTAATTTAAAGTATAATTCACTTGGAAGATCTGAGAATATCTCACATAACCATAATTTATAAATTTAATTAACAATTGCTTACATGAATTTCCTTTAGATCGCATTTTACGAGCTGATCGTGGAAGCTCGAGATCAAGGCCATCCTCAGCTGACCGGTACTGCGACGGTACTGGTGACCGTGTTGGACAAGAACGATAATCCGCCGCACTTCACGCGACTGTTCAGCGTCAACGTGACGGAGAATTCGGAGATCGGCACGTTCGTTATACGTATTACCAGCAGCGATCTGGACATCGGCCAAAACGCGAATGTCAGTTACAGCTTCACTCACAATCCAGGAGAAAAGTTTACCATCGATGCCCTCAGCGGTAACGTAACCGTGGCTGGGCACCTCGACAGAGAGGAGCAAGACGAGTATTTGCTGAAGGTAGGTTTTGCGACACAATTTTCATCACCAGATTATATCACATCTCAACAAAATTGAGACCGTCCACATTATCTCACTACAGATCGTAGCGGTGGACGGTGCGTGGCGAGCAAAGACCGCCCTGACGATCACTATCCAAGACCAGAACGACAACTCGCCCGAATTCGACGAGAACACCTATTACTTCCACTTCCCTGAACTTCAACCGGCAGTGACTCACGTTGGTCAAGTTACAGCGATAGATCGCGACAAGCAAGGACCGAACTCGGCCATATCCTACAGCTTATTGCAACCTTCTGACCTCTTCACCGTCGACCCAGCGACCGGGGACGTCTTCAGCAAGCGTACTCTGCGTTACAAACACACTCACCGACCGTCTTCGCCGGAGAACTTGTACTCGTTGACGGTGGTAGCGACCGACAACGGTAAACCACCGATGTCCTCGCGCTCAGTGGTCTACGTGAGCGTGGTGGACGCCAACAACAATGCACCTCGCTTCGAGCATAGATCCTACTTGTCGCCGGTGCCGGAGAATTACAGTGTGAGCAAACGTATCACCCAATTGATCGCCCGCGACGACGCCGACTTCGGCGTGAACGCCGAGATAGATTACACCCTAGTGAGCATGAATATCAGTGCGAATACCAGCGATCTGTTCTCCATCGAGGAGCGATCTGGGTGGGTATACGTGCACAAGAGTCTCCACGGCATCGCTATCAACACAGAGTTCCTGTTGACGGCCATCGCTACCGACCGAGGTGTGCCGCCGCAGAAAGACGAGGTCTCGTTAACGTTGGTGATCTCCGGCGAGAATCAACATGCACCTACCTTCGCGGCCGTCAGCTATCAGGTGAGGGTGCCGGAGAACGAGCCGATCAACACCACGATCTTGACGGTGAACGCCTCGGATAGCGACAATGGGCCGAACGGCATGATCCGCTACAAGATCTCAGCTGGAAATGAGGGGAACGAATTCCTCGTGCATTCCATCACAGGCGCGGTCACCCTACTAGAGCGCCTCGACTACGATATGGTGCAAGAGTATCGGTTGAACATCACCGCCACCGATCTGGGTTTCGAGCCGCGGCAGGCAGTTGCTACCTTAACCGTGCACATTTCAGACATCAACGACAACCCGCCGATCTTCAACGAGAGCGTCTACGATGCGTATTTACCGGAGAACTCGCCGCCAGACAGTTTCGTCTATAAGGTATTTTTCAATGAATTTAACTTATTAGGATGTGGATTTTAACTTATTAGGTCATCCGACAATTACGTCACGCGAAATTTGAGGAAAAATTAAGGAAATTTTAGGAAATAAACAGACAGAACTTTATTTAGAAATGCTTGTGAAATAATTATATCTTTCAACGGATTAAACTTGAATTCAATCCATTTTCCCTTTTTCGTTACTCTTCTACATCTTTAATAAATTTCTCCCTCGTATATTTTCAGGTGGTCGCTCAAGACATCGACTCGCCCAAGAACGCCGTGGTGCAATACAAGATCCTCGGCGGCAATGGCAAAGACCACTTCCGCATACACAAGGACACCGGCGAGATCACGTCGGACACTAGCTTCGACTATGAGGAGGCCAACGAGTACAGTCTCGACATCGTCGCAGCCAATCCCGACTCCAGTCCGCAGATGGTCGGCTTCACGACCGTTAGAGTGCACATCACCGGGGTGAACGAGTTCTACCCGAAGTTCATTCAGCCTGTCTTCCACATGGACGTGTCAGAAAGTGCGGAGGTGAGCACATCGGTCGGTCTAGTCCAAGCCACCGATCAGGATTCAGGCGAAGACGGTCGAGTGTACTACCTGTTCGTGGGTTCGTCCAACGACCGCGGCTTCACCATCGGCTCCGAGACCGGTATTATACGAGTCTCACGACGTCTCGATCGTGAGACGCAGAATCGCGTGGTGTTGACGGTAATGGCGAAAAACGGCGGCGGCATTCGCGGCAACGACACCGACGAGGCGCAAGTGATCGTCTCCATCCAAGACGGCAACGACCCGCCTGAATTCCTGCAAAGCTCCTACGAGGCCACTGTGTCAGAGGGAGCCGTCCACGGCACCCGGGTGCTCACCGTGCGCGCGGTCGATAAGGACATACGCCCGCAGAACAATCAGTTCTCGTACTCTATCATCAGCGGCAATCTTGGACAAGCTTTCAAGGTAGATCCGCAGACCGGCGATATCGAGACGGCGAAGCAGCTCGATCGCGAAACCGTGCCTACGTACGATTTGACGATTGGCGCGATAGACACCGGTTCGCCGCCTCAAACCGGTACCGCGATGGTGCATATCGATCTGTTGGATGTCAATGACAACGGACCGGTGTTCGACCCGTCGGAGATGATCGGCTATGTCAGCGAGAACGAGCCAGCCGGCACGAGCATCATGACCTTGAGCGCGACTGACCCTGATCTGCCACCTAATGGTGCTCCGTTCTCATACCGGTTGATCGGTGGAAGACAGAGCGACATGGTCACGTTAGACAAGCATTCCGGAATATTGAAAACCACCAAGAGCCTCGACAGGGAAACGATGCCGCAACTAGACCTCGTGGTTTGTATTTAAAAGAATAGTCGCGCTTAATCCCTTCACTATCAGTGACGCATATGCGTGAAAAAAGTCTACTTTTGCTTCATGTTGTGTTTTTATTTTATATCTTATGTGTTTTCCTCAAAAATTTTGATGTAAAATCTTCATACAGTTTTGAAAACTTTTTCTTTCAACACATTTTTGACACGAAATGCTCTTTTTTGCCTGACAGCAAAGAGGTTAAAAGAAAAGTATAGTAGTGATGAATAATTATACATCTCAGAAATATGTGACGTCTCTAGAATATATTTTGGACATTTATGCTGCATGAGAATATAATAAAATCAATATATTCATTAATTCAATTTCTCATGATGGTAGATCGAGGTTGAGGATTCGGGTATACCTCGAATGAAGAGCGAGCACACCATAACCGTGATTGTCACCGACCAGAATGACAGTCCGTCTACGCCGAGGTCAGTGCATGTGATGGTGTATTCTTTCAACGGGAAGACTCCTCTAGGAAAGATCGCCGACGTGCATCCGAACGATCCGGACACCACCGGCGTTTATAACTGCAGGATCATCTCGGGCTTGAGTACGCGCAGTCTCACGATTCCCACTGGCTGCGATCTGCACACCAACAAAATTACATCAGGAATCGGCTACTCGTTGAGCGTCTCCGGTAATGACGGACAACATTCCGATGTCGTCTCCAAAGTCACCGTCGAGTTCCTCATCTTCTCAAACGCCACGATCGAGAACAGCGTAACCATGAAGATCTCCAAATTGATCGCGAAAGATTTCCTCAGCCAGTATTACCGACCACTCTTAGACCTCCTGCATGAGAAGATCGACGTCGGCGACACGCTCACCATCTTCAGCATCGGCGAAAACGGGCCGGACCTGAACGTCCATGTGGCAGTGAAAGCCTCGCAAGGATATCGCACGAAGTTCGAAGTCACGGATCTGCTGACGCGCAATCGCGACCAAATCCAAATGTTGCTCGAGGGTAAATCTTTCACCGTCAGTTACTCCCCGTGCAAGCACACTCCGTGCGAGAACGGTGGCAGTTGCAGCGATCGACTGGCTATATACGACGACGCCAGGATCACCGACAGTCAAGCGTTGATCCTGACGTCACCCAGAATATTGCACGAAATGGCCTGCAAGTGTCGGGACGGCTTCACCGGCGACAGGTGTGAGAAGAGGCAGGATCCGTGTTCGCCGAATCCTTGTTCGCTGGTGAGTGGATTAAAAGACATAGATTACAAAGATAGAGAAAGATTAAAAGAACTGGAATAAAAATAAAACGCTGCACGAGGAAACGTAAAGTGCAAACTAATCAAACACTCTTGATAAATTGTTAAATTTTTTCTATTTTCTTTAATCTATATACCTTTCTTGAGATATTTTTCATATAAAGATTATATATATAATATAATATAATATAATATTTATAATATAATATAATATAATATAATATAATATAATATAATATTTTTTATAGGATATATTGTACATTTTTTATAGGATATATTGTACATTAGAGCATTCCAGAATTGATGGATTTCATTCTTGTTTTTACAGGGAGGACAATGTCGACGTTTGGGATATGACTTCCAATGTATCTGCCCCATCGATCGCGACGGCAAGCTGTGCGAGCTCGAGAGAGGCGACGTGTGTGCCAGCAATCCGTGTCGAAACGGCGGCTCATGCAGAAAGAGTCCAGACAGCTTCAGCTTCTTCTGCCTCTGTCGAGCGGGCTACAGAGGCAACCACTGTGAGGCGGTCACCGACTCCTGTCGCCCGAATCCCTGCTTGTACGGTGGCTTGTGCGTGGGAGAGAAACCCGGCTATCGATGCAGCTGTCCGGAGGGTCGCTACGGACGGCACTGCGAGCGATCGACCTTCGGCTTTGACGAGCTGTCGTACATGGCATTCCCAACACTGGACTCCAACACGAACGACATCACTATCGTGTTCGCTACTACGAAGCCGAACGCGCTGCTACTGTACAATTACGCACCGCAGAACGGCGGTCGCTCAGACTTCGTCGTACTCGAGCTGATGAACGGCAGAGTAGTGTTCTCCTACGGCGGTGCCAGGAGCGCGATCACCTCCGTCACCATCAAGGCCGGGAAGCCGGTGTCGGATGGCAAGTGGCGCAAGGTGACGGCCACTAGAAACGGCAGGGTGGTCTCGCTTAGTGTGTCCGTCTGCAAGGAACACGGCGACCTCTGCGACGATTGCAGTCCCAGCGATGGTACTTGCTACGTGAACGACGTGGGCCCGACCGGGTTAGTGTCGCATTTTTATACTTTTATTAATTTTATATTAAATTTTATATTAAATTTTATATTAAATTTTATATTAAATTTTACTTTTCAATTTTCTTTATAAATCTCCAACTTTACCTTGTAAATTTAATTTTACTTTAGAAAAGCTTTAATTTAATAATTAAACCTTGCTAAACCTTGCTAAACCTTGCTTGTAATTTTTGTATACATTTGTTAATGTACGAACGTCGCAGAGCAAGAATTATCGCGTTTTATGCTTAACGCTTTACAGGAGTTTGAACTTCAACAATAATCCTCTGCTGCTGGGTGGCTTGGAAAATGCCGACCCCGTGTTAGAACGTCCGGGTCAGGTGCATTCCGACGACTTTGTCGGTTGCATTCACTCGGTGTCGATAAACGGCAGATCCCTAAATCTGACGAATCCAATCGCGTCCCGCGGCGTAAAGTCCACATGCATCAGATCGCAGAAGAATCCTTGTACGAAAGACGAGGAGAAAGCGGTGTCCGTATGTAGCGCGGGTTCTCAATGTTACGACAAGTGGCACCAAGTGATGTGCCAATGCGGATCCTTGACGGCGCCCAACTGCCAAGGCGCCTTAGAGCCCGTTACATTAAGCGAGGGTGGATTTGTGGAGTTCAAGGTAAAATCGGACAATTGTATTTGAGTCTGATCAATATATTAATAAATTAACGACTCAAAATATTAACGACTGTACTGTGCATATTGATAATGCTCAATGTAATCGCAATGTAATCGCAGGTGTCGGAGAAACATAGAAGAATGCAGTTGTTGGAGTACCTCTACGGTGGCTCCACTATATGGCACGAGAATCGCGTGAAACGCGATGTCGCCGGAGACACCAGCTTCATAGCAAACCCCTCGCCGTTGAAGACGATCGGTCTGATGTTCAGAACTGTGAAACCCGATGGAATTCTCATATACGCCGCTACCAATAAACATTTTACATCTATAGAGGTGAGACATTCTTTTAAAGTTTCATCTCCCTTTATTCTTTATGGAATATTCAAATTTTAATAACAGCTGATTACTTTTGTTAGTGATGTCGATCTCGATATCTTATCACAACCATAAAGTAAACACGAGTCTCAACTTTTGTCTTTATGAAACATTTTCTTTATAAAATATTTAATTAATACGGTCACACCTCGTTTCAGCTTCGTAACGGACAGCTGATCTACATGTCGTTGCTTGGTTCACCGGTAAATATGTCGGTTAACGTCGAGGGTGGCCTTGCCGATGGGCACTGGCACAACCTGACGCTCTATGCTTACGCACGAGGACTAAGACTGCTAGTCGACAGTGCCCTAACGGGCGACGAGCTCGACTTGGCGGGTGTTCACGATTTCTTGGACCCTTACTTATCCGTCCTATCGATCGGCGGGGTCAGCCAAGACCTTTATTACGCTCACAGCGCTGGCGCGAGGAGCTTCGAAGGATGCTTGGCGAACTTCAGCATCAACAATGAAGTGCAGCCGTTCAACGGGTCTGGTTCCATCTTCAAGGACGTAATCTATCATGGCAAAGTGAGCACCGGCTGCAGAGGGCCGATTGGCATCAGCGCGGCTGTCGACGCGGATCCGCTCAGCATCGGCATCACCTTGGTGATCGTCTTTTTCGTCATACTGCTGATCGCAATCCTCGTGAGCTTCATAGTCTTCCGACTGCGGCGACAGAACAAAGAGAAATCGGCACCTTCAGTCGTCAATAAAAACACCAACGCTATCATCACCGGCAACCCGCTGGTCGGCGCCGGTAACGATAATCTCATGTCCCGCCATGAGAACACTTACATCTCCGACACGTCGGATTTACGCGGCGTGGGTCACATGGGGCCCGAGCTCATCTCTAAGAAGTACAAGGAACGCGAGATCAACTCCACCGCCGAGCATCGGCCTCAACGACCGGACATCATCGAGCGGGAGGTGACCAAGTCGCCGCCTATTCGCGACGAGCACCCACCGCTACCGCCACCTGCTCAAACCTCTCTTCACTCTCACGAACACAATCCAGAACCTGATATACCGGAACACTATGACCTGGAGAACGCCAGTTCCATCGCGCCCAGCGATATCGACATTGTGTACCACTACAAGGGTTACCGCGACGGAATGAGGAAGTACAAGGCCACTCCGCCTCCTATAGGTAAGGAGAATCGCGATCTTTTGTAACTTCAGCAGTAAAATTTATAGTATACTTCAAAGCTCACACGCAAAATAATTTCTCTCTTTTAAATTCTAGAATCCTTAAATTAAAAAATTAAAAATTTTGGATCATTAAATTTTTTAATTTTTATATAAAGTTAAGTGTTTCTTGTCAATTGAATAAAATTTGTCAAAGATCCAAAGAAAAATTTTTTTATAAATCAGTTATAAGTCACGATTGAGTTCGTCTTCAGATGTCATATAAATGATTTTAGCTGTGTATCATCTTAAGATGAATTTAAAGTAATCTTAGGTATAAGATCAGACTATATAAATACCATCTATAACGCAAACGACTCAAGAGTAAATGTTGTCCGTGCAGGTAACTACAGTAATCACCACAAACACACAGGACAACAGCATCGTCACACTGGTCCCTTCCCACCGCGGACGATGCCACCTCCCAACGTGAACCAACCGCCTGGGTCAGCGCCCAAGTTGTTGCAGAGTACCCCTTTGGCGAGACTGTCGCCGAGCAGTGAGCTGTCCGCGCAACAACCGCGGATTCTCACGCTTCACGACATCAGCGGCAAGCCGCTACAGAGCGCCCTACTGGCCACCACGTCGTCGTCGGGCGGTGTTGGCAAGGATGCGCTCAATTCCAACAGCGAGAGAAGCCTGAACTCGCCCATCATGAGCCAACTATCGGGCTCGACTGCCAGCAGGAAAGCACCGCAGTCCAACAACGAGAACTCCGTGAATAATGTATCGTCAGGGCCGATGGGTCTCACTGCGGAAGAGATCGAGCGGCTGAATTCCCGGCCGAGAACGTCCAGTCTGGTCTCCACGTTGGACGCAGTAAGCTCCTCCAGCGAAGCGAGAGGACCGCCCGCTCACGGGCCTCTTCATCATCATCGACGCCACACGCCGCCGGTGGAGAGGCTCGAGCGACGCAACTCGTCGACCACCGACGAGAGCGGCAACGACAGTTTCACTTGCTCGGAAATCGAGTACGACAATGGCTCGTTGGTTGGCGACAAGCGATCCGACAACCTCTTCGCCAAGCAAGACGACGAGGAGGTGAGCCAACGTAACAACGAGTCGGCACAGTCGACGAAGCCGCCGTTGCCGCCGAACGTGAACTACGACGGCTTCGACAGCTCGTTCCGTGGCTCCCTCAGCACCCTCGTCGCCTCGGACGACGACCTGTCGACCCACATGGGCGCGCTCTACAGCAGCAGGCACGCCACCAACGGCTCGCCAGCCCTCACCGAGGACTACCTCAGCTGGGACTACGTGCTCAACTGGGGACCCAACTTCGAGAGCCTCGTCGGTGTCTTTGTCGACATCGCCGAGCTCCCGGACAGCGCCAGTCGAGTGCCCAGCACGTTGCGATTGCCGGCGAACATTCCCAAGCCATCCGAGGAGTACGTCTGAGAGGATCACAGAGAGACGATGGAGACGGTACTTGGAACGGCTACTCGCCAGGACAATTCAGTGGACTGATATTTAGTTTAGTGATGATCGCGGAGCTGTCTCGTCGGGAAAGCTACTCGTGCCGAGAAGTCCCGCGGGATCCGCGATTTAGCAATGTTGAGTCGCCACGGTAATTCTCTTAGTTGATTGACTTAGTCGACGAACGTGTTTCTAGTTCGGACTCTGCAATTGTCGCCGGTCGATAGTATTAATAGCGAGCAGTTAGTCGCGACGTCCGATATCCGGTTCGGAGGAACCTAAAGGAGAAGCTGCCTCGAGAAGTCGAGGCCTCGAGTCCTCCATAAGAAGAAGAAGAAATGGTTGCATCATAACCACAACAAGATGCCGGCCGCATATCGAACGTGTGATCATCTTGCCATAAAAAGTGTAAAGAGGGGAATTCTCTTCCCCGCCACCCTGCAATGAACAGACTTGTTCGGCACACACACTCTGGGGACACTCTGTTATTTCGTATTGCGTATCTAATTATCCTGCGAATTTGTAAATATCGATTAACGCGTGTCAAAGAATCAAAAACGCGACTCCCAGTCGTCGAAGTGCGCGACACGTCCACCTTCTATTGTATGATCGATCGAACTGTAAGCAAAGAGAGAAAGAAAGAGAGAAAGAGAGAATTCTCGCGCAATCTGGAATGTTAAACCAATAAACACCAACTAACACTAACATTATATTGATATTATAATTTCCCATAGAACGATGTAACTGTTATACAAATATGTTATATTGCGCTTACATTATTGAGTGCGAAGTTATAACATTGATGTGATGTCACTGTTGGTGTTTACTGGGTAACACTGCGTAACGTTCCGCGCACTTGGAGCGATCGTATGCGAAAATCTCCCAGTTGAATGTATATTCGCACAGAATATACTCCAATTGCGCCGAATGTCATCGTAGTTGCAGCGAGACGGAGAGACGTGCGACTGAGTATTCAAGGCAGTTCAATTAACTATTAAATAGTAACTTCTGTATATATCCTAAGGAAAATCCGTGCCAGATACACGCTGGATACAGTCGCACACGTCGCGTTAATTATCGATTCGACGGTCGGTAAATGTGAAAAGCAGACGCGGTACCCAGTAAAAAATCAGTTAACAGTAACATATATATGTATATCTCACACCAATATTAAAATTTCCCATTCAACGATGTAATTGTTACATAGAACACACGTTATATTGTACTTGCATTGTTGAGTGGAGAATTACAACATTGATGTAATCACCCAGCAAACACCAAGTAACAGTTAGTAACTGCGCATAACTGTTAGTTATAATTTCCTACTCAATAATGTTATGTAACTGTTGTTGAGTAGGAAATTATAATAGTTATATAATTGTTACTTGGTGTTTACTGGGGATACATGACTGTTGGTCGATATTTAGCTGGAGTAGCCGCGATCGGGCGTTGTGAATTCGTATGCTCAATTCGTCCGTATATCGTTACAGGCAATAAAAAAAAGGTAAAAAAAGAAAGAAATAAACACGAGACGCGCCCTGCGGTGTTCCTTGAGAGAAGAAGCCGCCGCGAGATTCGCGCAAAGAGACCGCCAGACTGATCCTTTTCTTTCCTCCAGCGCGCTTCGCGATCGCGAAGCGGCCTCCGACGAATCGCCCTTTCTATATATCTTGTTGTAAATTACGAGACTCGCCGTCAGTGCCCGTCTCATTCCTGTAAATAGTACATTGTAAACGCGTGAATTGTACAAAAGTGCGAATGCGTGTGCGTGTGCGTGTGTGCCTGTGTGCGTGCTACTCTATCATCACGCGTCGATCGTACTCGTAATAGACGACAGATTTGTAAAAGCTGCTGCGTGACTTCATTCATCCTTCTTCACGCATCCTTGCCCGCACTCTAATCCAAAGAAGCTCTACAAACGTGCTTTTCGTGGATCTTTATGCTAGAAATGGAACGCACACCGGGAGACAAGCTTTTGACATATCAAGTTATTTTCCAGGTAATTGCTTGTTACACGTGGCGCTCCCTAAATGGCACCAAAGTCAACGTTATCGTCATTAAAATGTTGCTATATTTCAGTAAATTAAATTCTTCTTTGCATTCGAATACAATGTCATAATAACTTTCTCTATCGGAGAGCAGCACGTTAATGCTATTAAAACGTTAGCTTAAAATGGTGATGTAGTTATATTTCAATAAATATATTGGAATATTATTAATTTAATTCCAAGGGAGAACTTTGAATTGACCAAAGAAACCTTGTATTAATATTCGAGCTTGAAGTTTGTTAAAAGTAACATTTTAAGGCCGTGATAACATCGCTATCATCTTCAGCAACATAATTAAGAATATCTTAAGTTTAATGGTGATGTAATATTTTTATGCTGTGTGGAGATCCACGTGTAACACACGACAGACTTATTTTCCATCCTTTGATAGATAATTTCACTCATCAGCAATATCGATTTAGGTAAAATTAAGTGAAAGATGCTTTTTGTAGAGTAACGATACCATTAGCGCAAGTCAAGTGCGAGAAGAACTCGCCCTCCGGAGAGTTTCGCTCAAAAAAAACGAAAAATTCACTGTCAGTTGTATATCGATGAATCGCGCCGGCGAAGGGATCTTCGCTGCGATCTTCATCTCTTGCATTTTGCCTTGACAGTTTTGTCAAAACGATCAAGGTCGATCTCGTGTCGCGTGCGTGCGAGACGTCGAGTCAATTAATCGTCAATTAAGAGCGCGATCAATAATTAAAAGTAATTCATTATTATTCCGCACTTCGGATCTCTGGAATTCTTGAATGAAGTGTCGCGTGTAGCGCGAAAGTTAACCGGCCTTTCTGTGTCTCGGTTCGTCAGACCACTGGACTTCGCGATCGATATCGCCCGGTTATAATGTGCAGATAATGATATCTCCACTTTCGTCATACGACGACGACCTCCTGAACAGCGCCTACGCGAACATCAGTCTGATTGCCGACGAGGTCTGGACCTACGACCGCGAGGATTCCTTCCACAAGCTGAATCGTTCCCTCTGGATCAAGGTGAGGCCAGTCTGTCCTCGAGTCCGCCCTTTTCGAATATCTTCGAGTTGACTGCAAACGAAAAAAGCCAATAAGAGTCTCATGATAATTGATTTGTTTTCACCTTCGAGTTAGACGTTCACAAGCCGCATCATCTCCGAACACCTCTCGTGTGATATCTTTTGCAAGGGAACGGATGATTGTTATTATTATCATTATTATCATTATTTCAAGCATTTACTTTCGGATTCTGCGAAACAAATCGGCGCGTTGAAGGTACAAAAGTGTGAAAATTATTAGAATACAATTTTTATTTCTTTATTAATTTTCTCAAATTGTTCTTTTCAGTAAAGGTCTAATTTTAGAAAATATAATTTGTTAGCAATATTCTCCTAGGTTTAAAATGATTACAAGTTTGTATCATATATTATACGACTAAATTATATAAATAATGACGGATTATTTCACAGAAATACAACTTTATCACAAAAATAAATTTTCTAATATTTTTCTCTCAGTGTATAAGTAACTCGCTTCCCTGTGTAAAATATTTACTTTTACATACAAAATATATCTTACAACAGAATCTAATATAATATGAGATATATCCCTTATTATTTATAGAATTTAGTAATACGTAATACCAATTTGTGATAATTTTAAACCTAGGAGGAATACAAATTGAGGAGGATAACAAATTGTAATATTTTCAGAAATTAGACATTTACTGAAAAAGAACAATTAGAGAAAATGTATAAAGAAGTCAAAGTTATTTTAACAATTTTCGCACCACTGTAAACAAAAATACACCGGGCTCGGATGTGTGCGTCTCGTTTGCGGAAGACGCGTATAACGAGAATGTTATTAAATTATTAAACACGACGGGGATGGGGGCAAAAGGAGAGATATGTATAACCGCATATATTATACGTATGTGCAGACAGAGACGGCGTGCTTTTTTCGAGAGGGGAAAGAAAGAGAGGAGGAGGCCGATTTATTCCGGCGTAACGATAACTTATTATTAACGTCAGAGTTGCGAAGTAACCGCGAAGTACGAGGGAAATGGTGATTACCGTCCGAGACTCGTCCGAGATGTCATCTCTGAATCGCGTTTGGCGAAGTACGGTAATTACGAGTACGACGAGCGGCGCGAGAGAATGTACAGGCCGGACGACTGTAAATCGTCGGGCGGGCTACGGCACTTCCGTCCTGCGGAGGCTACGGAACCATGGATGCTCCCTGAAGTTCAAGAACACTTCGCCCGGTTAATCTCGCCGAGCTGCACGCGAGCGCATCGGGAACCGTTAGTCCGCCTCGGCACTTTCGTGTCGTTTCTTACATTTCCAAAGTCACCTGCGAGAGAGAAAAAATCCGCCGGGGACGAGCGCGTACGCCTCGGGCTCGGCTCGCAGGCCGTCGAAATCCGTTTGAAATCGATCATCGAGAGAAATGTCGAGTCGATGTCGCGGATTCTCTATGATTCCGTGAAAGAGGAGAAATGTCCGCGCGACAGTTCGTTCTACAATCGCTCGAGTACCTCTCAGTCGACATAGCTGAGAAAAAGCGCGTAACTCTAGGACTTTTTGCTCGCATGTGTCATTTTGTGGATACATCTTTTTATTTCAATGTATTTCGCAAGAATTTTCAGCGTGTATTTTCTTGCTTGTCGTCAATGGAGAGTTCTGTGGCGAGAAGCCCGGAACCTTAATATGTACGTTTCATTTGCAAAGCTCAGCACCACTGACGCTGAAGAGCGACACCGCGGGAAGAGAGGACGAGGTCACTGGTTCAGGCTCCCAGTCGTCGATCGATTGGAGCGAGAGGTCGAGGAAACTACGTCAAAAGATCAAGAGTTCGAAGGAGAGCGGGAGAGTCGGATCGCAGCACGAGTCGCTCCCGACTAAGAAATTCGACGAAGGCGGTACGCAATATTGCCAGAGGCGTCCGTCGGCGATCTATAAATAAAATAACGGCGAATATAAATTATGAGATTATAAAATTAAAAATGAATAGGGTGTACCACACAATTATTGGTATTAGTCATTAGATTAGCGGCATCAATTCACAAGTTGTGAAGATTTCTTTTGAAATCATAGAGTGCCTGCAAGAAGCTTAACTGTATTGATGGCCGCATGAAAAACCAGGTTTTTCTAAAGTGCCAATGACTAAGCGGATGTCAATAATTATATGGTTTACCTTAAAATAATATATATATATATCGACAATGAGAGCAACGAAAACACGCTGGAAAATGGTCGAGGGATCTTTTGATTCGCCGTTTAGACTCGGCTCTGTAAGAGAATCTCCTCTAACTCCTTTTATCTCTCACCGTGTGCATCTCATCGTCGCAGAACCGCGCGAGAAATCCACCAGGACATTCGCCCATCGCCGATATATTGTCGAGACTGCTGCGGAGATGCAGCTGCGCTCGCGCATCGAGTGCGACGCGGTTCGCGATATTTGGAATCCCGAGAGGTTCCAACGGCGTCAGCAATGTCAGCAACAGACTCAGCAATCGCGAGTGGTCCGGCAAAGCGCACCAAATGTGCCGCGACTCGCCACCACTACTCAACACCATCAGCAGCAAGTTTACTACACCTTGCAGTATCAGCCTCTGATCCTGAAGACGGAATATCAAAGTCGACCGTTGCAACCACCGGCAGCGGTGCTGAGCGCCGAAGTCCCGGAATTCTTCCCGAAATCGAGTCCGCAGCCGAGCGGCGATCAAGAATGCAGCAAGGCACCTTGCCAGATGCGTTATTTTCCGTCGTTGAACGACAGGAATTATCAGAGCGAGTTGTTCCCTTACAACCAACCACAGCAGGAGACCGCGGCCGTATTTCCAGTGAGCAGGATTCTCAATGTAGAGAGAAGTTTTAGAATCTTGCGTTTCGTAATTATTTTAGAATATATAATCATTATTTTACCATTTACAATCATATCGCCACCTTCAATCGTTCTCGGCTGACTGATTAAAAGCTTTGACGTTTGTTGCTTCCCACCAAATATGATGACGTATTGTTATTATTAAAGCTATTATTATTAATGATAAATACAAATTATATATTAATAAGCATCAGTAATATCAATCATGTTTGCTGAGTTTATTGTTTAGTGCTCATTAAGAATCAGTTTCCTAACGAACCTCTTGTGATTTTGTAGAATTCCAGGGTGTCCATGTTGTCAACAGCGGAGGCAAGCGTCTTCCGGTCGCCTCAGGAGTGGATCCAGAGGATCGTACCGCCGATGCAGATGCAGGTCGCGTCGTCCGCGTTGCCGTCGCCGATCTGCACGTCGCTACAGCCGATCCACGACGTCGCGATCGCCCATCGTCCCTTTCAGGTTTTGCCTCTTCTTCGATGAAAATCTCACTGGACGAATCGCAGATGATCCTCTCGACTGCTCCGACGTTCATACATTATAATACGGCGTCGTGACTTGCAGATGTACGAAAGATTTCTGCCTTGCATCCAGCATTATCCGAGTGCGACGGCGATACCGGTGTACCAACGGCCGAGCGAGCTTTACCAAGAGTCGACGTCGAAGCGGAAGAGCCACGGGGTCGATTTCAACAATCTCATCCTGCTGACGAAGAGTAGTTCAAAGTCGCGACGTGGTCACGCGAAGCAACAACTTCCCCCATTGGAAACCACGCAGAAAGACCTGAGATTCGGCCAGAACACGGTGCAATGGTTGAACAAGGATTGCGCGAGGAGGACGAAGGGCGTCGTGACTGTGAACGCGTTAGTGTCTGAATTGCGCAGCTTCGAGGAGAAGTACGAGCAAGGTAGAGGCAGCAGCAGCAGCTGGGCGATCACCACCGAATCACCGCCTCGGCACAGAACAGGTTCCGAGGGCACGAAGTCGAAGGACGGGAAGGAAGCGTCACGATGCAAACTCGTGGACGCCGAAGAGCGAGATAGGAGGAAGGAACGACCGCTCTACAGAGACGTCCTGGCAAACGCCACCAGCGGCCAGCACGGAATGATCCTGGACAATGTCTTCGAGAGGAGGTGCGCGAGAAGCTAGGGAGAGATGAGATAAAGATGCATCATCATTATTTTTTATATACAGAGAATGTATTTGACAATTCATGACGCACCTGTTTTGTACATGTGGGACTCGTCAAACTGAACAAAAAATTCATCATTTTGCAAATAACCTCGAAGATTTTTAGTCATTAAGAAAATTGGTGCATGATTATGCATGATAATGAACAAATCTTTTGTAATCAATAATGTACAATCTATATCATCTGCAAAATAATAGAGAATTTTTTTGTTTTTTCAGTATTTTTCATGAATTATTAGATATCATGTATGTATGAGATGAATTTTAAGAGTCTTATGATCTTCAGGTACGACGAGCTCGAGCAGCAGGCGATGGAACAGTATAGGAACTCGGAGGAATCGTTGGCGCTGAAATATCAGGTGAAAATATTATTCTATATGTGTAAAATGTTGTTTATTTGCATTATAAATTTATTACTTCTTATTATAATATTTATAGAATATTATGTTAGAAAATTATTATACGTGTAAAATATTCTCGGAATTTAATAAAAATAAAAAAATAAATAAGTCAGGAAATACCGATAGACATATGCGCTATCAAATTGCAGGAACTGGAGCGTCAAGCCATGGAGCAGTACAGAAACAGCAACGACAAGCAGGGCGATTCGCGTTCTCATGAGGATAAGGATTGCCTCGACGGACGAAGGTGTTCAGGATATGGACAGTGCAGTCCTTCTGGGGGAAGTCGAGAGAAGAAAGGTAAGTGTTTGGCGATAAAGAAAAGAAAATTCGACTGATTCATTTTCCAAAAAAATTAAAAATTAGTCTACTTAAAATAATGGATACAAAATGATAAGATTACATTATGTTCAGTCTTGAATTAGAATTTCAATCTAAATCAATCATCACTTTATAGATTTACATTGATCTAGATTGAAATTTAGGCTAAACCTTGTGTGATATTATTATTTTGTAACCATCATTTTAAACAGAGTAAATTTCGTACTATAATTTCCGCGAATTGTGTCTATCGTTCTATCGTTCGATGGAGGTGATGTTTCTTTCCGTAAATCTCTTCATTCATTTGGTATAAAATAGGATCCTCGTTTGTCGTCAGGTTCTTGTCTTCCGCAACCGCAAATCACTCTGCTGAGGCCAAAGGGGAAATCCCTGCCGAATGTCTTCCAGGGCTCATCGTGCAACAACAGCAACCAGCAGGCCGCCATCGCCTCGAGGAGTTTATCCACGTTGACCGAAGGATCGTCCAAGGAATCGAAAAACATATCTAAGGGTGCATCAGGAGATAAGATCGACACGAGTAATTAAACGAATGACAATCTTTAACACAATTTGTGTATGTAAAGTTACACAACGATCGTGTAATACTATCAGGCAAACGTGTAACCTGTAGTTCTTCTTGTTCTTCTGTTTTCGACTACGGATGAAACTGATTCCTTCTCGAAGTTGCAGTACGGACATCATCGAAGCGGCGTCTGATACTGGTGTCACCCTTCAAGCACAAATCAGAAGCCCAGCTGTTGAAGACGAGAGAGCTACGAGAGATCTGCTCGCTCTCACAAGCGAGGGAAAACGTCCTCGACTATTGCCGGTCTCCCGAAGTCGCTCGGAACGGCAACGGCGACGAGAATATAACAATCATAGAGTCGCCCAGCACGGAAGGTACAATGAGCAGATGTCGACAACTTTGAATTTACCAAATTTACACCAAGACAATCTCTTCTTAGTTTGGCTGTCCGGATTCTGGACCACTTGAAAAAAAGGTGCGATCCGGCGTGTGTATCCTCGCAAGAAAACGTGGAAAACGTTTCACGCCACAGGCGCGTTACTCATGGAAGTACGCGGAAAATAAGACGGCTAATTTAAGACTTGTGACACGCGTGTATTAATTACACAAAATCGAGACAGACTGTTTACGTAAGTTGTTGAGCGCTAAGCTTCGCTTGTAAATATATAGTAACCAATAGATTTATTCTGAAACTTTCATCGACAGTGTCGCAGCTTTTCTACCATATAATGTACCTGTAATTTTTTTAGCGCATAATACATAATAGCTGTTCTGTGACGTTTAACGATAACGACATTGTCGTTTAAAGTTACAGAATAAGCGCACTTAGCAACGACAACGACACTGTCGTCACTGTCGTTACAAGTTACAAGTTACAGAATAGGCTTACAAATGTTTATAATTATTTCGACATGAAGTACGATAAGCGTGTTTATTCGTTCGTATATATAAGCGCTATACACGCTACGAGGGATACATTTTGATATCATAAAATACGATACTATGTCTTCTATAAAAAGAAGATAGGTAACAAATCTAAACTGGCTAAACGCTGTCCGACATGTCCAAGCGCGATATGTACTTACGATTCTCTCTGTGAGAATGTAAATAGGATTAGGCGGATTCGCATGGAGATACACGCGAGAGAATTGTTCCTGTCAGTCTTACCTCGGGTAGCGCAATAAAAAATAAAGTATTACAAAATAAAAATATAAAAAGAAGTCTTTACAAAAGTCATGTTGTAGAAAATACTTCGCTTCTTCGCACGAATATGTTCGTACATTAATTATTGTAATGCCTCTGGCTTTCACGCACGCATGCACACACACATACGCAAATATTTCTTACACAATATAAAAAGGATTTAGTCAGACGTATCGCTCCAATATATGTGTGAATAAGAGTGCGTTTAGGAGAAGAAATGATTTCCGCAATGGAGCGAACTTACCAGTTATCGAGAAACTCAAACCCGGTCTTTGGTATACTTCTCTCCTCCTCTTCCTGATTCAATTGGGTCGACTGGAAGCTGCTGTAGGAGCTCGGTGTCTCCAGAAGAGCGGTCGACTCATTTATGTCGCTCGACTTCGTTCGCGACATCACCACTAAAGTGTTTGACTGACTCTTGTCGGTGTCGGAGTCTCTCTCCCTCACCAGACTCTCCATGTCGTCCTCGATATTATTTTGAAGCTTCAACAAGGAAGTCTTGTTGATCAGCTTAGCAAATATACTGTCGGAGTGTTCGGTATCGATTCCATTGGTCAACAAGTCACTGCACTGGTCATTTTCAAACAAACTGCTGGCATAACAATCAGACTGGTAACAGCTGACTTGATGAGCAGAGCTGTAACTGTCACTCAAGGAACAAGGATTACTTCTCTGCGCTTTAATGGGACTGGAGAAATGTGGAGACTCCCCAAAATGAGTTCTCATTGATTTTGACTTGAGATCCTCACTAGAATCTATTAGACTTAGGTTCATCTGCGACTGTGTCATGAATGAAAATGGAGCGGAGTGCTCATCTCGCCATCGTAATGTCTAAAACAAGTTAAATACACATATCTAGCTGTAGTAATACCTAATATATATATCTAGCAGTAGTAATACCTCAATTAATTATAAGATTCTTTGATCAAGATCAAGTCAAATAAGAATAAGAACGTTAGACAATGACATTAATGATATTGTTGTACTCACAGAACCAGTTTCATCAATGACATACTTCATTCCAGTCTGTATACGTAGTTTTGGATACCATTCAGGTAACTCTTTGGTCAATTCTATCTTCTTCAGAGTGTATTTTAATGCTACCTCAGGTTGAATTATAGTCTCATTGATGGCTTGATTGCGCTCAGCTGTGCTCAGAGTATTCCATAAGCCTTCATAAGCCTCTTTTGTTGCAGTTATATCTTGGCCAATCCTTTGAGCCAGAGGATTTATATTATATAGGTACTGCTCCGCTTTTGTAGCAAGGGTGCTGGAGCCCATCCTGTTGGGCTGTGACACAAAAATTCACCATCGTTGAGATCGCACCATAAATATCGACACTGATCGTAAATGTAATTATCAGGTAAATATTAAATGCAAAGATGCACTTACTGAGCGTATGATAATGACATAAAGAGAAGTGAGAAGTGTTAGTCACATTGACGTTTACGATCATTGATCGCCACAACGTCACACGATCATCAGGGAAGGAGACATGTTTGACTCGAGTGTACACACGCGTAAACTATACACTAACGTTAGAAATTACGTTCATACAAACATAGTTACTGATTGCTCACAAATCAACGCATCAATTAAAGATAATCAACGGAAGATATAGCAGGTTGGACTAATAAATGGACGCTTGATACTTTCCCTGTTAAAGGGTCGATTATATTCTAGAGATGCTCAAATTAGATCAATGCATTTGATCAAATCTATTCGATCAATGCATTTAATCAAATCTATTCTTTTTTAGATAAACTAATGTATTAATATTAAGTATAAATGAAAGTAAATATATATTATATGTATTTGAATATATAACATAAGTATAATAAGCACAAGAATTAAACTTTATTTTATTTGATCACAAAAAAAAAGTAAAATTCAATGGACTGTAACTTTGGCAAAGTTAATGATAATAAGATAGCTCAGGAAGCATTTTGCAACTCAAAACCTCTAGTTTGTAAAGATATTATACAATATACAGTTAAATTATTTATTTTGTTACAAATTACATTACAAATATAAATTGTTAACATTACAAATATAAATTGAAATCTGTCGAACATCAAAATTTTTTATGAAGTTTATCAAGCTATACTAGATAAAAAAATTGCATGTAAATAAAGTTTATACGACTTAAAAATGTAAAACTTTCTTTTTCAGTTTACATTAATGTAGATTACGATTCGATTTATTTTCATTGAGTTATTTAAAGATGAAGCAAAAATGAATGTTCCTTAGATATATAATAAGGATAGAATGATGCTATAGCGCTAATAGCGCTAATAGCGAGCTCCCCGAACGCACCCTTATAGCATGTTCAACTGGCTCTGGGTTAACCCACTCTGGGTTATTCAGTCTACGTTTATTGGTCGAACAAGTACTCATAAGCTTTATGATTGGCTAATAGAAACTTATGACGTCATTAATCGCTCTCGGAGCGATTAACCCAGGACCAGTCGAACACGCTATTAGTAGAAAATGACTGCGTTCAGAAAATACAGCTGATCAGTAAGCGGTCAGTGATTATTAGTCCTTATTGTTAGATCCCTAACTTTAGACCAATTACGTTGACTAATTACTCAACCGTTGTGTCTCCTGAACGCAACCATTGACGACACAATTGGCTGCGTTCCGAAATTCACTGCCGGTACTGAAAATCTAGTTCATGTCACGTATACTATAGAATTTCAGCATTGGCAGTGAATTTATGGCTCCTGCACACAGGACGCGGTAATGCTTGTCGCGCGGCGGAAGTCCGCGCGACAGCTAATCAATATGTTGTTTTTCCACAAGAGCTAGAAGATTATTACGGAAAGCAGCATATTGATTGGCTGTCGCGCGAACTTCCGCCGCGCGGTAAGCATTACCGCGTCCTGTGTGCAGGAGCCATAATGCTTGCCGCACGGCGGAAATTCGTGCGACAGCCAATGGCTGCGTTCAGTAGAGAAAACTGGTTTGCAACTGTGTAAAATTTGTGAATCTGATTGATACATGCTCTTGGATTTAACCAAAATTAAGGGCATACACCAATCAAATTCACGAATTTTACAACAGTTGCAAAGCAGCTTTCTCTGCTGAACGCAACCAATCAATATGCTGCTTTCCGTAATAACCTTTTAGCTCTTACAGAAAAACAACATATTGATTGGCTGTCGCGCGGACTTCCGCCGCGTGACAAGCATTACCGCGTTCTATGTGCAGGAGCCATGACAGCTGTACTATTTGATACAGTACATTGGCTTGGTTTACATCGTGCACTTGATATGCGTACTAAATAGTTACTTTCTATTAGATAGTCTTAATATCGATAATGTATATCAACGGTGATGCATTCAATCATTACAATACGTTTTGTTGATGAGTATTATACTAGCTTAATATACCATTGTTTATATATATCGTCAATATTAAGATTATCTAATAGAAAGTTACTATTTAGTACACGTATCAAGTGTACGATGTAAACCAAGCCATTGGTCTGGTTTACATCGTCAAAACGTTAGTACGCGTATTTGATGCGCACCAATGTTTTAATACGGGTGCGTTTATATCGAACGTAAAGGAAAAATATAATACGAATTTAATTCATGCCAATTGCTTTCTAGTGGCGGTATTTGGAATTGCAATTTGCTTGAGTTCGACAATAGCTTTGTTCGACAGTCGGAATGCATAATTCAAAAAATGTTCCCGTTTCTTCTTCTCTCTAACTTATAACCCTTTTTACAAGACATTTTACTATAATATACTTTGAGAGAAACCAACGGTTACTGATAACACCGATTTTAATTTGGTTAGATTTCCTCTAACATTCATACGTTTACATCGTCATTTATATCATTTGATACGCGTATTAGTTTAGTACGATACTCCTACTTGGTACGCTTGTATAAAATTGATCTGTCAGTGTTTACATCGTGCGTATTAAATATTTAGTACGACTTTGATACGAATATAGTACCTGATACGCGTATCAAGTGCCCGATGTAAACTAGGCCATTGTTTCTCTCTGTAGTCGCCGTGCGCCTCAGGATCACGCCAGAGATGTCGCTTTCGAACGGCAAGATTTGTTAAGCAATTGGAAAGCACCTTATGCTTTTCACAAAAGTGTGTGCTTCCCGCTAGGCCTGGAACACAATACTTTCAGGAACAAACAAGGACAGAGCACACTGATAGCGCTAAATAGCGTCTTCTCGAACGCAGCCGGAGTTGAATGTCGGAACATAGTCAATGGTCCAATGAGGAAAACTCATTCTCGAAAAATAAATTCTCTCATTGGACCATCTGCTGCGATCCGATATCCAACTCCGACATGCGGCATATTGTGTTCCAGACCTTAAGGCTAATATTACATGCGTTGTACAAATATTGTCGGACGTATCGATTGGCTGTTGGATAAAATTCTCATAAGATCCCTGACTTTTCCTCCAGATACCTCAGAAATTCTCTATCCAACAGCCAATTAGAATGCTCGACAAGCTTGTCGTACGACACATGTAATATTAACCTAAAACGTGTCTGATTTACCTAGGATAAACCTAGGGTTTTTTGTTTATCTTGCGTAACTCAAGAAATTTTATGCAAAATGTTGACATATATTTGACGGATTTCGATTTTTATAACATCATAATAAATAAGTTAACTGTATATTGCATAATAAGATGTGGAAGTAGAGAGATCTTAAGCCGTAAAAAATCCCCCCTGAACCTGATCTCATTATCATTAATTTAGTTCAAGCTACAGTTCATTGAATTTTGTTTATTATACCTTTACGAAAAAGATACAAAAAAACCCTTAATTTGGTGTTAACGTTCAAATTTGGGTGTTTATCCCCAGTTTTTGGGTGTTTGCACCCAAAATTGAAGATTTTTTCGTATTTTTTTTTTGTAAGGATATTCATGATCAAAATAGATATTTAATTCTTGTTCAAAGAATATTTACATAATAAGAAAAAAAAATATTAAGTTAAAATATTTTATCATTTAAAATCTGACATATTTACATTGATCATCAAAATAAAATATGTGCATAAAATAATTGACCAAGTATTCATTTTTAAACCTGAGCTTTATTTTAGCCCTACCTTTATCTTGTTATTATAAAAGAATGAACTGTTTGTCTATATATTATCTTCTAAATTTAATAATAATCAATTAATTCTATTTAAACGTTACGATACAATCACCAATCGAGAGGTATAGGGAAACATCAATGAAACACTCAAATGAAAAAAGAGAGTAACATGTCTATATTATTTTTCTTTTAAATGGTGAAGATTATTCGAGAAATCAACTAAACTAAAATGTTCTATGATAAGATGCGAAACAAGAGACAAGATAACGTTTTGAACTGCTTTAACTCACTTTGTGTTCAACTACAACAAAACAAAAATTCTTCAAACATATACCTAGCCATTAAATAAAAGACGAACGATACAATGCCCAACTGTAACTTGTACGCCCGAGTTGCGACGGAAATATCATATATACGTTATTCTTTTTATTATTATACAAATATATACAACATTAATATCTCGTAATCAGTCGCACGCAACAATAGACCGTTCTCACGAAAATTCGTCAAAATAAATCACTTAAATCTTACACATCGCATATAATGAAATGGCGGTAATTATTTACACATAACAAGATATATACTAACAGGAATGATAATAAATAATAAATTGCATATGATATCGTGTGTATGTGAATTATATTCTTAAATATTGCCTATACTCTATCCGATATTTTTTTCTTTTATAAAGAAACCGTTTTAAGTATAAACGAATATGCAGAGTTCCAACTGTACAACTGAACCGGGTTGTATCTTCGAAAATTATTGGAGATAATATTGAAGGTAATATTGAAGAACAAGATTACCTGATCTTGCCTTTTATATTGTATCATTATAACACAGCACATACATAAAAACATAAAAATATATAGTGAGTATATAAAACAATTAAATTTTTTTTAATGTTTCTTTTATCTCCAATTATGCCCCAAACATACAGCTCGGTTTAATTACGTGGGATACCCTGTATATACTTTCAACCACATCCTCTTTATACACAGTGTATGTACAAAACGTAGTAACTGCGTCAAATAGAAAATAAAAACTTCTGTTTTTCCTTCTCTTTTTTGTTTCGTAGAAAGTCACGAGATGTTTCTTACAACTCTACCATCAATGCAATTTGTTTTGAAAATTTACCTTCATATTTTGGACTCTATATTTATGGATGTGTGCGTGTAAAATGTATATGTGTATATGTGTTTGTATGTGTATGTATGTATATATGTACTTGTAACAACAATTACATCATACCAATATAATCTTCCATGTAATATTTTGTATCTAGCAGATCGATTCTGCTAGATTAGGTACATCAGTGTAATTTATTAGCAATCGTACATTGCACGTGTATTAATAAAAAGTATCGCTCGACAGGCATCAACATAACTCTCACTGTTAAACAGTCGAATTTTTGTTTGATTTACTAGTATTTATTATCGATAACAATTAGATTTTTTCATTTTGCGTACAAAACATAAAAAAGTTATTTTATACACATAAGATATTTTTATATTATATTGAAAGTAATTTAAGTCAATATAACAATATATAACTGGACTCAATTGTACGTAATTAGAATTTCTTTTGTCATATATGTCTCGTAGGGAGATAAAGAGATAGTAAAACTATTATAACAATAAAAAATTTAGTTTTGTAATGCTCTTTTGTTGAACAGTTTACACGTGGAACATGAGAAAGTGTGGGAGAAATCCCTATTTAATATATTTATTAAAAAAGATATATACTGGCAACTGCGATGGATCGTGATACAAAATAATCTATTATTTCAAACTTTTCCTTTTTTTTCGTAGTATATGACATATATATATATATATTTATTTATTTATATTTATATTTCGTACTTGAACTGCGTAGATTGATTGTATGTTTCAGATCTTACATTTTATGAAAATTTGTAGTAAATGTTTGCCATAGGAGAAAAATATATGCGAAAGAAATACTGTATTGCTCTACATCTATAAATAAATTAACAATTTCTCTTTTAAATCTAAGTTTATCAATTTTTTTTTCTGCTTTCTATAACAGAATACTGAAAGAGAAACAATTTCGTAAAAATAAATCTGTTCACAAATATATAAACTTCATGTATTTGAAATGTGTCGTGTTTATGTGAATCTACTTACGCTATATCACGGTTGTTTTCCTCCAAAAATCAGGACAATTCGTGTCATGGTCAGTGGCAATACAGTAACGTGTAGGTCGAATTGAACGAGAATAATGACCGATGACAACGGGGAGTACGATTGCACGTGGAATAGGCCGGACGCAAATTCGTCCATAGTTACCTGTTTGATAAATGCTTAAGAGGACCGAGACTTAATATAGAGGTAGCACCAAGCGCACCCAAATTACAAGTGCTCGAATTTCTCGCACCGTCTATGGTGATGATCGGCAAGCCGAAGTAACCCCCAGTTTGGACACTCAATTGCGACAATGGTATGTAGCTTTGAATGCCCAGATTTGCCAAACGATTCAAGACATGCGGTGATTTCAAGTCTACAACCGGCAAAGCTAATTCAGCGCCTCCGTTTTGCGCTACGGTATCAACCTCTTTGTGATAAGTCTGTTTGTGCGTCGCCAATGCCTGAGCCGTGGGATATTGAGCAGGACAGAGATTACATCTTGAAGAGAAAAAAAAGACGATTAATAACAACCAAAACTTACACAATCCTCCTGTCTTGAAGGCTAAACGTGAGCGAGGAAGCGAACTCACTTGTGGAGGAGTTTGCTGGTCGTTCGATGATTCGCCATATGCTGGGTTAACATGTCTTGATTCTGAAAGTTCTTGTCGCACACTTGACACGTCAATAATGCTCTGGAAAACGCAAGTGACGTATACAATGAACTCGCTTACCGATCCCGACATCTCATGAGCGAGTAAATATAAAATTGAAAAAATGTTAAATATTGGATTATTCGATAAGTTCACAGGGATATTTACGAAAAGCTCATACCCACACAGAGATCAGGCACAAGTTAATTTTTTTAGATTATTTCGGTTACCAAAAAAAAAAAAAAACGATCAATAGATTACTGGGTAAAATTATGCCGAACTGTAAAAGTACAGGCCTTGAATCCTTCGCAAAAATCCCTCCGCAATTTATCGAACGTTTTCCTCACCTGGGTGGCCGACCACGTCTAACCACCGGCATCTGTGGCGGAGTGTCTTGCGTGAGATCAACGGTTGGCGGTCTCGGTGGTCGCTCCACTTCATTCATCGACGATTTGTTCTGTTTGTTTTGCGGCACGGCGAACTGGCCCTGATCCTGCTGCTTTCTTTGCGAACTAGTTGGTATGATAGAAATAGCAGAATTCAGATTGAGGGCTGTAACATTTAAAGGCTGCTGTGAAGGTGGTGGCCTCTGCTGCTGCTGTGGAGGTATCTGCTGTTTGTTTTGTTCGCTTGTCTTATTTTTATTTGCAGCTGGAGTAACTGTTATACCTCGAGCCGCGAGGACATTCGCCACTGCCTTGGCGTCGGATTTCTTTCCGCCGGGATTCGACGTGTTCTGGACTTGAGCTGGGGCGGAACCTTCAGATTAGTAAAAGAAAAAAACACAACGCACTTTATGTTTCTGTGTAATGCACCCCTTCTGCAAATAGTGATTTCTTAGACAGAACATACATGCGTACATACGAACGAGCAATGAAGTTAAAGAAAAAATCGAAATTGAATACAAAAATCATCAGAACTAAATTTCAATATTGCTAGCGTAACCAATCGTTAAACTTGTAAAAGCAGAACTCGCAGAACGCTGCTGGACACAAAATCATATAAACTGAATCACACAGAGAGAAGAGGTACTATAACAGAAAATAAAATATAATCATAACGTGTATTGAGTAACCAAGGAAAATTTTTAAATTCATGTCGGTTGTTTTACGTGAATAATTAAATATTAGATTAATGTAATAAAATTAATTATATAAATAAATAAAAGCAATTAAATAAAAAAAAAGGTTTGTCATGTTTGTCAGATAAAATAGAGAAAACGGCAATTTATTAAAAAATTAATAATTTTTACAAATAAAATGGACATATTGACTCAGTACTTTTTTTATAGATATCTCTCTAAAGAGAATTTTTTTATTTTCCTTTTAAACTTTAAAACTTCCTATGATAATTTAATATGAAAATGACGAATGTTTGCACTAACTTAATAGAATCTCATGAAGAAAATATAGGTGTCAACCAATGTTCTCCTAAACATTATAAACTTTAGTAATATTTAATGTTGTACGAATTTTCCTTGATTACCCGATATGTTGAACATTTAAAGCTGAAATATATTCAAATGCAAAAAAACTTACTCGGTTGTCGAACACTCAGAGTAATTGAATCTGTAAGATGTATCGTAGAGTCGTTTCTACTGGTTTGCTGGGGCGCAGCACCCTGAACATTTTGTATAACGGGCAGACCGTCGTTCCGCTTTTGTTGCGCTATGACATGACAATCCGCGTCCTCGTTTCTATCGGGTAACAGCACGTCCATACGCCTCTGCTTCACCGCGGGACCGCTGTTTTGCGGTTGGACCTGCATCGATTGCTGCATGGGTCTCTTCATACGCTGTCGAGGCACCGGACCAGCTTGCTGCGGCATCCGTGGTGCTCTGAAATATCAAATTCAATAAATCTGACTTTTACAGAAATATAACATTGACAAAGTTCTTTCTGAATTTTCAGACAAAGTTCACCTTTTACTTCGAGATAAGGAAATACAAATTTTATCAAAGAAAGATATGAAGGCTCTGAAAGTATAATTTCACGCTAAGTTATAAATGATCGCATCTAGCGATGGCTCTTACTAGTCCATCATTCTTACAAATTTTATAGATTATCATCAAAATTCAACCAAGATTTGATCATAACCATTTGTTATAGTCATTATTTAATCGTATAATACAGAATATCGATGTTACGCTTTTACCTGCTATTCTGGACAACGGACGGGTATCGTCCTCGTGGAAGCTGCTGAGATAATTGAGGATGCATCTGCGGTGGCGCGGCCATCTGTGGATATGGGCCCGGCCCATACTGAGGATACAAGTGTGCTATATGCGGCGCGTAATGCATACCCTGTGGGCCGGGTACTCTGTACAATGGTGGCCGTCCCGGCGGCTGCACGAAGTAATTGGGACCGGGTATCATCGTGTTCGCGCCCGGGGGAAGACTCGGAGGCATTTGCCCTGTCTGTGGAAGAGGCATGCGTTGCACTTGCTGGGCCAGTTGTTGCACCGGCGGCGGCAATTGCTCGAAGCTCACCGGCGGTATCATCTGTTGGCTCGCCACCGCTGCCGCCGCCGCCGCCGCGCTACTGTACGTCGGCGAGTTCGTCTGATGGGGCGACGTCAACGGTGAGTTCCTGCTCAACTGTTGCTGCTGCGAACTCGTAGTCGTCGTCGGCGGCGACGGCTCCATCGGCGGCGCGGTGTGATGAGGTGAGTGTGTGTTGAGCGGCGACGCTTGACTCAGATGCGGCGAGTTCTGATTCACGTGCGGCGAATTCGCGTTCAGATGCGGCGATAGCTGGCTCACGCCCGGCGAGAGTTGGGTGCTGTGCATCTGCGCTCGATGCATTGACACCTCCATCGGCGAGTGAAAGATCAGATTGGCGCATTCCGGAATGTTGCATTGATAGTGACCAGCTTTGCTGCGATGCTCGTCCAGATGCGTGATATCCTTGAACTTTTCGTTGCAGACGCGACATGTGTTGACGGTCTCCGCCAATTTTTCCAGAGATACATACTCTGTTTCAACAGGTGGCAAACTGTTCGACAGTGATACCTCGTTCGGGTTGCGTCTTTGATGTTCTATGAGGAAGTTCTGCAAAAGCGAACCGGCATTCTCTATGTTGGCCTCGCCGCTCTCCGTATGCTGCTGCTCGCCGCCATCTTTGGGATCCTCGTTGCTTTTGCTCGACAGATCGGCGGACAATTGGTTCCAATTGAAACTAGCCTGCGGTTCACCCGATTCCCTATTCTTATTCTCGTCACACACCGCAGCGCGTTCTGCCGCATGATTAGGATACGTGGAAGACTTTGGAATAATGCTGATAGAAGGATTCTCCTCGAGATTGTGTATCATACTGGATTCGTGACTCCTGTCATCCTCTTCCTCCACAGAAGAGTCGTCAATTAGTCGATTCGTTGACCTGGAGCTACAAAGGAAGCAGCAGTTATGTTTTCAATCATACTGAAGTCTCAAATGTTTTCCCATTTCGACAGCGTGTTTCAAGGAGACAATATAAGCATCTATCACATTAACCCTTGCAGAATAAACATGAATCACAATAAACAGTTGATACTTTGTTAGAACTTTATTGTGAGCAAAGCAATCTTTATGTACATAGTCTCATTTAACAGCAGATATATTCGTTTATTGTCATTCTTTATCAATATTTCTATCTTAAGCTGATCATACGAGAACACATGAAAACTAATTTTATCATACATTACTTTAGAATATTATGAAAGAAGAATATGTACACTGTCAACTTACCTTGACTGTTCACCAAGTTTCTTCAAGTTTTCAATAGTTTCTCTACAAGTCGCTTCCAAGGCATCCGACTCTTCGTGATCCTCAGATTCTGAAAGTCTCTTCTCAGAATTGTCGTAGTTATCAGCACCATGTATATCATCGACATTTTGATCTTCCTTCTCGGATGGATTTGCCATATCACTCCCTACACCGGAATCACCTTCGTTAACATCTAAGGACGGCCTATCATTCTCTTCTAGAAGATTGTGATCGTCGTTGAATTTAATGTTCCCATAATCGTCCTGCAAGCGAGAACCAGTTGGAGAAAATACAACCAAGCTGTGTCGGCACTCTGTGACGTACGCACGAAAACAAACACCTACTTGTTGGTCCACCATCACGTTTTCAAAAGGTTCGTCGAGTGAGCCCTCTGTTGCCCTGTCATCTCTATGATCATTCTCTGTTGCACCTGCCACCTCTTCTTCTTGACAATTACCGATATCCGGATAAAAGTTGCGATTCACTACGGTGAAGGCTTCAGAGTTCTTCTTGATCGTGAGCTTGACGCCCTGCTTCTTCAGAGTCAGCTTCAACGAGCCCTTCTTCTCCGGATCCAACCAGTACGTGTCGCTCTGTCTCCTCTTCACCACCTTCGGTCCTGTCACCCTTCTGAGGACGATGCAGGGTTTCCTCAGGTGAGAATTGATGTGAACGCGTAGCAACTTCTTGGAGGCGAATCGTTTGCCACAAATGCCGCAGTTCACCAGCGGTTGTTGACCGCTGAAACCGTCCGGCGACCTGGGAGTGCCCGTACGGTCGTCTGAAACAGAAGGCATGAGTGCCATCAACGATGCCGACGGGATTACATCTTGTCGCCGTTGTATCGCGCGCTTGCATTACACACGCGCACAGCGTTACGTGGTAGCGTGTAAAGTTTGTTTGGTGCGCAGAAGTTACATCGGTGCACGCGGAGGGGTAGGAGAGACGCCGAGAAGGGACGCACGAGGACACGCGGGAGAGAGAGAGAGAAAGAGAGAGAGAGAGAGGACAGGCAGAAAGAGGGAGGGAGACAGAAAGAGAGAGAGAGAGAGAGAGAGAGACAGAGAGGAGATGATGCAAATAACATATCGATGAAGGTAACTGACCGCCAACCGATCGCTCCGTGCACACACGCGGTACGTACGATCCTCCAAAACGATGTTGCACTGTGAGCCACTAACAATTTGCCGCGCTTTTCCTCGTCGCTGTCAAACCGCTCGCTCTCGCGGCAACGTTACTCGACTCGGCCGACTGACGTGTGCGTGCAGAGACGAATCATTGGTCGCGAGCGCGCGCGATTCGTCGCACACAGGAGAAGAAAGGAACGACCTCACGTTACATCTCAACAACGAGTGCAAACGAAGAAGAGTGTATATAAATGTATACAATACGTATATGATCATGAGTGTATATATATATATATATATATGAATGTATCTATATACATGTATATATAGACGTGAACGCAAAATACCTCGCTCTTTCGTTGGATTTTGAGCGGCGTGAGTCCTAATTCAACGCCATTGAGCAAAATGGTCGCGCGGCGCGCGAGAATAACCGCTTCGAGCTTTGGCTGAGAATTGAAAATACGACCCTCTCGAATCGATACGAACGCGGCTAAAGCGTGCGTCGTATTGGCCGCTTCCGTATCGGCGCGAGTCTTCCGGCTCGCCGATTGGTCCAGCGACTATGCCGGAGCACCGCGACCGGGTGTCTCCTGCGTGCAATGCGGCGGTTCGTAAAAGCACAAAAAAAGTGTTGCTGGCTAGAGCTAATCCCTCAACATTGATTGACCTAACCCTAACCTAACGTAAGTTTGCCCATAACCTAACCTAGTTCAACCTTATCCGTAATGTTCATGTCTCTCTTGTTCTCTGTCTCTTTTTTAATCGAACGAATAAATTAGAGCTCATTAAAGAGATAGAAGAAATCAAGCAGAGATAACGAATTAATCGTGATTGAGATTGACGTTAATTAATAACCGTGAAGATAAAGTGATGATATCGCCTCTAGAGAGACATACAGACACTCATGCAAGAAATAAAGATGAGATGGTACTACGTGATGTGCATGAAGAGGACAGATATCCGTATTAACGAAGAATAATATATGTGTGAGTGTGTGGAAAGGATCCTATCAAACTTACCAGAGTTGTACAAGTGTCAGTTTGTTGGTTATATACGCGTAAACATAAAACACGAGTCGGTAGGTGGAATGAGTGCATAACACGGTATAGTAATGTTATTATTGCGAGTATGATTACGCGCACTTTGTCGCGCGCCGCGTGTTTACGAATTCCTAACCTGTAGACGACGCAACTTGCACCGGTCTCGGAGCGAAGTCTGTGTTTCAGTATGACTTTTTCATACGATTACTTAAGTCAATTACAATTAAATAACGATGATGAGTATAAGGTACAGACATAATAATAATAGTTAACGAAACTTACTGGTAGATACATTGAGAAATGATTCTGACAAAAATTAGCAGTTACAAATTTTCTTAGCTCTGTCTTTGTAATAGTAATAAAGATTTAAAAATCAAGCTTTACAACATAAAAATTTATCATAAAATTAGGATATCTTTATTACTAATTTGATCAAATATGATCTTTATGTATTATTTTAATGTTCTTGACTTTTATATTCATATTATAAATATCAGAATACTCTCCTTTTATTGAGATATAAGTGAGTATCTTTTCAATATATATCTCAAGATATTGAAGGTGTACTCAAATATAACTTGGAGAAACAAAGATATGATGTTTATATTTGGTATAACTGTTATCATCAGTTGTACAAACTTTGACTTGTACAAACAACACTAAGGGACAGATCTCTAAAACACTACAAAAAAGCATATCGATGATACTGCACTAAAGTTTTCACACATGGTTATATCCTTCTAGGATATAAAATGATATAACTTCATCTCTGTGAAAACTTCAATGACGATCTGTATACAATTGGATTGGAACTCATCATAAACTGTGTCAGAAGATTGATGGTTATAATTTATTAGATAATGTGTCTCTTACTTTATTTCTTTTTAAAAAAAAGATTAAAATAATTTGTAGTCTTTTTTTTCAATTGTTCAAGAATTTATGGAACATAATAGAATGTTCTATATATCATATTTTAGTGTAACATCTTTGTAGAACATTGATATGATATATCAATGTAAAAAGATATGACATAGAACATAAAACATAACTGCAAAAAAAAAAATTTTAAATTCATATTGGCTTGATTTACATAAATACACTTATTACACTTAATGGAAGTTGATATAATGCTGTGTATGATTATATAAATACATAATATGTATGGAAATTTTGCAACAAAACTTTTCCATAGCGCCTATACTTACAAATCTTATCTTGTATGGAAAATTTAAATTCTGCAAAATCGCGATCCAGTGGACTGTTCATTTCCGATCTGCGAACACAAACAAACAGCGCCATTGTCATTAAACTTAGGAAATTTTTTATTTTGTTGATGAATATCTAATCGCGCTTGCAAGCTTGATCCACGCACAAATTTATAAAAAAAAATATATATACATAATTATCTCGCGCTTATACGACTTGATCTTCATTCGTTTTTATCGTGCGTGCGCGCGCGCTATTACATACGTAAACATTTGTGCGTGTGCATGCATCATACTTACAGGCATTGTTATCAACAATGCTGATTGTCACAAGCTCATCAACATCGGCTTATCCTCGGTCGAACATCGAGCCTTAATCGGCATGACACAAGTATCGTGACCACCGTGTGACCGGTACCAGCGCGCACATTTCGTGTATCGCCGATTTTCACAGATTTCAACGCGACCCGGTGTCCCGCGCACCGGAAACGCGACTCCGGCGGGCGCGCTCTTTCGACAACTGCGGCGACGGCGAGGAAAGAAAGAGAGAGAGAGAGAGAGAGAGAGAGAGAGAGAGAGAGAGAGAGAGAAAAACAAACAGAACGCGCGAAAAAGCGGAGCACACGAAAGCAGGAGCCGGACTCTCGACGCGAAAGTGCGCGCGAGCGACCAACGTGCGAGAAACTCGAGCTGCTCGCCCCGTCGTTGGGACGTTTCGAATCGGTAAACGCGATGTTCAGCAGCGGTAGGTAAAGTCAATTAAACACGCCGCGCTAGTCTCGGATCCACTTGGCGCGCCTGGCGGCTTCGGCGGGAAGAGATGAGAGAACCGACCCTCCCTTCACCTCCGTTTGCCGTGAAACCGTCCCGCGCTCGACGATCCCTATCCTCACGCTGGCGCTCCGACGATCGACATAAAAGCGGACGGAGCTCGGCCACGTAATCGCGCCGGAAAGCGGCCGCGATGCTCCTTCGCCGTTCGTTCCTTCGCCGTCGTGTCGCGTCGTCGTCGGTTCCGCGCGCCCGAATACAAGTCTACCCTCCCTCTCCTCCTCACCCCTTCCCTCCCTTCACCTGTCCTACCGTCGTTCCGCACGGATCTACCGTGAGATTCTTTACATAGGATCGAACATGGCTGACGTGTATTACATGATCACTGCGCGCTGGTTGCCGCCGGTGTGTGTCTGTTGTGTGTTTGTCGCTTTGTCTGTCTGTCCGTCTGTTAATTGTACACTGTGTTTACAATATTCGTTGTTCGCGCTTGAACGAGCAACGATGTTCGAACGATGAGATGCGCAACAACGATCGGCGGTGGGGCCGCGGCTGCGATCCGTCGTCCTACTAGCCAGGTCCAGTCTGAACTTATATTAATACGTATGAGAGTATATCGAGCCACCAATATGGCGGGCGCGGCGGATACGCGCGCGCGCGGGCGTACGGGCGAACGAGCGAACGAGCGACAGGATATAATCAACTCAGTGTGAATTCGTGCCGAACTGTTGAGGCACGAGTTCAGCGGCGAGGTTCAGAGTGTTCAGATGCGTTGTTTTGTAAGGAGGCACGCGCGCGCGCACATTCTCGCTCGCTCGGAGCAGCGTGCGCCGTTCTCTGCCGCCGCGCTGCGAACGGCGGGATTATACCTCTCTTGCCCCCGCCGTATCAACGGCTTCCCTGTACTTCCTCGCACTGCTGACATCTCCTCTCATTCTCTTTCGCTCACTCTCCTACACCCTTCTCCGTTCCCAGCCCCTCGCTGCCTTTGTCCTCTCCCGCTATTCCCAAGTCATGTCGTCTCTTTCTTCGACGCGGCTGGCAGGTTTGCTCTCGCCGCGCGCGCTTGTTATTGTACTCTCTCTCTTTCTCTCTCTCACACACACATACACATACATACACATATATGTGACGTCCCCGCGAGCGGACGCCCTTTGCATGAAACCCAACAAGTACAAAAGTGACACGTCGAGCGCGGACAGTCGCGACAGGTGCGAGAGCGAGAGATGAAAGAGAAGAGAGGGTGGAGGTAGAAGGGTACGGAAAGGAGTAGTTGTGTGTGTGTGGAAGAGGAAACCCGAATTGAAATTAAGTCAACTTAATGTGTACTCGAGCGCGGGTGGGGAGCCAATGAGTGACAGCGGTTGCTCTCTCGTGACGCAGGCGCAGCAAGGAGTATCGCCAAACAACACACCGTGCCCTCCGATTCCTCCCTGCGCCTCGTCCGCGCTTTTCCTACCAACCATTCTGCCCTCCTTCCGCCTTCTCTCGTCGCCCTCTTCTACCAAGCTCCATCTCCTCACCCTTCCTTCAGCGCGCACACACCCGCTCTCCGCCGTCCCGCTGAACCCCTTCTGCGCATTCTTTCTCGCTTGCACTCTCGCTCTCCCTAATGCGCCGCGGCTTTCGACTGAATCCCTCATTCCGTGCAATTCCCCAGCGAAATCGTCAACGCCAGCTATCCAATTGCCACCTGTCATCCATTGTACTTAAAAGCTGCTGCATTGTCGTCGCGGACGATTTATATCCATAATTCTGCGACGGTTCTTCTGGTTCCGCAATCATTCAGACAGCGTCCGCTTGTCCTTTGACGCGCGCTTCATACCGTGTGACTGCCCTCACCATCGATCCGTAATGTCGTATACAAAAGTTAACTGGGCAATTTCCGGTCGGCTCAACGCTAATCGCAGGTTGTCGAGATGGACATTTCGCGCTAGTACAGTCAAACTTTCCGCCCGACAATCCCACCAAGTATCGACACAATGAGTATTTCTTCTCTCAACATTTCCAATTCAAAATTGATATATACGCGATGATACTGCATATGCATAGAATGCTATCGTAAATTTAAACATCTGTCCTCATCGCTATACGATATATGTGTTCGATTGACGTTATTAATATATGAATCTTGAAAAGAAGCAATCAACAAGCAATGTGTTATAATATAATAACATGCAATAACGCATTATGAATATGCGCGAGACCTTCGCGCTAGACGTCACACACACGCGCGCGCGCGCGTGTGTGTGTGTGTGCTGAAGAAAAGATCGTCTAGAATTCAAAGTTCCCCTTTATCAAAGTGACATTCAGTTTTATTGAATGCATATATGAAACATTCCATTTTTATGAGTTTACGCGAAGGATATAGGTGCATAATCGATTCATAGACTAGTGTTACGACCTTAAAACATAATTGTGACTGAATTGTAAACGTTGCCGAAGGTGAGCGAGCTTTCTAAAGCATACTTTTTCAAAGAAACCCTACGTAGAGTTATTCTAAGTGCACTTTGCATAACCGGTTTGTCCGACGAAGTTTACGTGAGCGAGGTGTGGCCGGTAATGGTTGGAGGTCGATGAGGACGAACATATAGTAGGGGAACTCAACGGAATATGTCGAAAATGGCCGAATCTGCCGTCTATTGATCGTAACGGACCCCCGGTCCCGAGAGATACTCAAACAGCATGTTGCCGGAATTCTATACTTAGCTCCCTGGGCGAAACGACTCTACTCGGTTCAGTAGACTCAAGGAGACCGGTGGGGAGCGGGAGAGACGAGTAGAATAGTCGACCCGAATTACATTTGTATGCAACGTCGCGACGATAGGGAAGAGATTAAGAGAGAGAGAGAGAGAGAGAGAGAGAGAGAGAGAGAGAGAGAGAGAG